>NW_009940299.1:0-18258 GCF_000696875.1 Nestor notabilis | reverse complement strand
CTGCTGAGGAGCAGCTATACACGATCTCTTTTGTGTTTTTTTTCTCTCTGACTATGGTATGTGCAGAATCAGGGAAAACGGAGCAAAACTGAGGTGTCCCAGCTTGCATGCAAGGCTACCAATTAAGTGGAATTGTCTGTCTTAGTTAAAGTTGAATGATTAAATAAAATGTGAGATGGTATCAATGTCTTCTATTTGGGAAAGTTAAAGCTCATGTAACATGTATTTTTAGTGCTATATTGTTACCTGCAGTCAAAACCACACAAATCTGTTGTCTTCTGGGGAAACAACTGTTGAAATGAGTTTGGCCAGGAGAAACCAATGATCCTTGGGGAAATGTTTCCTGCAAAGCAATTGAACAAACTCAGAAACTATTTTGGATAAAATCCATAATATTTTCTGCCTGAGAAATAGAGTCTTCATATTCAGAAGCATATAAAAAATTACTTAATTATATTTCAAATGCTTTGTAAGAGACCTTAGTATCCTTTGAGGGGAATGAAGCTTCATCAGAGTGTGATCAGCTAAAACTCTGCTTCTCTGAGCTCTAGGAATGGCACATCACCATCTGCAATCCTTCCTCCCTCCTTCCTCTCCCCCCACCCCTAAAAACCAGATGTGCTATGATGTTAAGATGTAAAAAGGATATGTGATCACAATGCTTGAAAGTGAGTTCAAATTAGATGTGCTTATGCTCAATTATTCTCCTGAATTTTCTTACCATTCACTCCTACTGCCAGACTAAGTTATTTTAATGTGTTAATTGATATTTTTTTAAATGTAGCTTTATTGTAAAGCTCTGAACATGTTTCTAGTAGTCAGTGTCTAGGAATCATCTTAAATATTTAATTATTTTTGGTGTAACATTGAAAAACCAGAAAAGGGCATGAGCATAAATGTCAGTGGCTTGGTTTTAATTTTGCTCAACAAAACTACACAGCCCTTTTTGAGATCGGTTATTTTGCTGTGATGTTTGCAGACACAAAAGTATTCTCAGGTTTGAGCTAATCCCCATTGGAAAATACAGACACTGAGAGACATAGGAGGGGATGAGGATCAGACTTGACAACAGATGCTGTTGCTGTCTCCAGCCATTTGCTCCATTGCTGTGATAGATGTTTCTGTCCCAGAGGCAGGGATGTCTGCTCCACTCATGAGTCAGGTACTGAAGAGCAGCAGTTCTCAGTCTGGAGTTGTATGGCAACTAACTTCTACTTCAGTGTGCCTTCACACAGAGGGGTAAATGCATAATACAGAGTGATGTGAGAGCAGATTTGCAAGCAGGTCAGATGTGATGTCTCTGCGACATCAGCACCTAGCACAGAGATGGGCTGTGTAGGGAGGCAAGTGCCGTCTTAGAGGTCCGGTTCTAGACTGTTGCTGCGAATCTCTGTGTATAAATGGTTGTAAAGCAATGGAGGAGATGAGTTAATTACTTCAGAGGTAAAACCAACTGGTATAACTATTTCTTTGTGATTTTTTTTTTTTTTGAAGAAAGGAAGAAAGGGACAGCATTTGTCTGCAATAGACAAACTTTTTCCTTCCACTGGAAGACAGACCAGCACATGGGACTTGCATAGCCCACAGGATTTTAAGCTTTCTTAACAAAAATCCACTTTTCAGCTGTAATTGTTGATATCGAAATACATTATCGATTTGCATGTATTAAATGTTGTCTTGTAATCCTACAAATTAACCTGCTTGACTACCTGAAGCTTCTAAAATTGATTTGAAATCAAAGAAACATTTTCTTCAAACACTTGCTGCATATACCTTTTGATCTCCACAAACAAAATGAGTGGGACAGGGTCAGAAAAACAAGGAGCATGTGCTGAACTTCTGCCCTGAATAGTTGAAGTTAGTCACATGCTCTCCTGACTTCTTGTGCACTTGGACCTGAAGATGATTTCTTAAAATAACATGAATATCTTCTGAGTAGGATTTATCACACTTTCATATCAGCTACTTGGCCTTTCTCTTCTTATTTTCATGCTCTTTAACTAGATTGCATTCAAATAATCTTAAACACTTTTAATAGTTTTCTTGGGTCATCAGACTGAATGAAAAATAACAGCTAGGCTAAAAGCAGAGTATGAATTTATTTAGGTATTTTTCTTGTGTAGGGATGACTGATTAATTAGGTGGAGATAATTTCATTCCCATTTGCTGCATTTTCTTCTGTGTAACTTTTCTCATTAGCTTTTCTTAAAAGCATGAGTAATTGTTCAAAATACATTTAGAATACAAATCAGACCTATTGGAATAGTCTCATTCCTAATTGGTGAAGATGATTTAATGAATACTCAGGCACTATTTTCTTGCTTTTGTGTCAGGAAACCTGTATTACGCTTCTACAATTCTGTGAACTGTTAAAATTCGGAACACTCCTATGTCACTTGACACACAAACCCTTGCAACTTAACATTGCTTTTGCATGGAAATGAAACCTGTTATTTATTTCTAAATACCTTATTGCAATTCAGGTGATGCAGTGAACTCTGGAGGCCATGGTGAAGATTCCAGTTGTCATCCTATGAATTCTGTGAAATGAATTTTAGCCCTCCCTGCTGCTAATGACCTTTCTATACACCATTAAACATAATTGTTCTATAGGTTTACTACAGACCCATCAGGCTCTTCTGCTGGTGTTAAAAAGCACCTCCTGTCTTCAGCCAGCCCCTACTTAGGAGGAATGTTCTTTTTCACACTTTAGCAGCCATCTGCTATGGATGGCTCCAGGTCCCTTATATCCCAAACCAATAGAACAATGCTGCTGCTGTGTCGTATTGTGCAGGGATGTCTTTGGAGCTGTCCCCTGTGGGCATCTGCAAAGTGGATCCAATGGGTGACTGACAGATTGCATTGGCAGGGCCAGGAGAGGTATCCCTGCATGAAGGCCTGAAGCTGCCGTGTAACCGGAGCAGTGTGGGGTTTAATTCCTTCAGCAGGTCAATCTTAAATGCTGAGGTTTAGGTTATGGTATGGATAACATCAGGGAAATTCAGCTCTTAAGAGTGGAGGGGAAGGAGAAAGCATTGCAACCTTGTGTTCTTGAGAACAGACCTGAGAGCTCCTTGTTTCTTCTGCAAACTCTGCAAGTTATGTAGCCTCTGCATGTAAAGCACACAAAAACTGCATTGAAGTTGAAAGCTGGCTGCCACTGGGAACCCAGTGGTGTATGAGTTCACTTTTGTTCATTACGTTAAATTTTGAGTCTCACTTGCACAGACTTGAGTTTCCCAGGCTGACCTGGGTTGTTCCCAACAAACCAAGTAAGCCTAATGTGTGGAGGTCTGAGTGGCTGCAGTTCTGCAACACGGCAGTAGCATGTGTGAAAGATACTCCAGTGCAGTATCTTGCTCCATGACAGTGGGAAAGATGCAAAGGTTCAGGTACACATTGCTGCCTTTTTCAGCTGGTCCAGTATAGCATGTCTGAAGATTAAACAAATCTACTTTTTAATGTCTTCAAGTTAAAAATATTCTATGTAGTAAGCCAAAATATTGCACTGTCTGAATATATACTACATAGTAGTGTAACGGACTATAAGATTGTCTATAAAGTTTAATACTGGGCTAAAAATGGGAATATGGACAATACTGGAACATGTAACTTCCAGGTTGGGGAGTGTGTGTGAATTAGTGATGTCCCACCTTTTTGATATTCAAACTGTGCTGCATTATAAACTGCACCTTAAAACATTCAGCTGGAAAACAAAATTGTCACTGTAGATTCTCATGTGGCTCTGAGGCCAGAGTTCAGCAGAGCTGCAGTACGGGGGCAGGGTTTTGCTGACCTCTAAAACTGTTTCTGGAATAAAAAGCACAAGAAAGATAGCAAAACATGGGAAATCCTGGACAGAAATAATAAAATAAAAACACTGTCATGAGAAGAAAAGGATGAGATTTACCTGGGTCTACTCGTATCTTTGGATTATATTTAGTATGTGGGAAAGAAGTGTGGGAGTTTCACTTGAAAATTTGGCAGGTGTGTCACTACTGTCTTTCCATTGAAAGGAGCTTCAGTTTTCTTAACTACACCACCAGTCTTTATCAACTCTGTTTCAGTTCTGTTATATTTAATCCTATGTTGTACTGACTCTCATATTTAAAGCAACAGTTTTGCTTTGTTACTGAATATGCTTTTTTAGAAACTACTTGTTAAGATGCAGAAGTTTCTTCTCTATGGAGCTACCCATTTATCTCACCTATAGTTATCTATAGGAAAGATGCCTCATCGGAATTGCATAAACACATACAGTACATTAGAATACAGATGCATTACATGAAGAGGTGAGGTCTGTGTCACAGTGCTGGAGATCATCCAGGCATCTCTGATAAAGGAGACACTGAACAGCTGCAAGGCTTGTGTGCAGCCGAGTGTGCTGCTGTTGGTTCCCCTGTTTGAATACTAAAACATCTACTGGTAAAATGTACTATACTCATCTCACTGAATGCAGAACAAAGTAATGGTTCTTATGAAAAGTTTTCCTTACAAAGGATAAGTTTTTAACTTGGAAGCGCTGGTCAGACTCGCAGTAAACAGAGAGAGGTAGCTCTGTGGGCAAAGTGAAGCTGAAGCATGGAGCTCATGATTTTGGTTTGGAAAATCAAAGCAGATTTTTCTCATGTTTACGTTAAATCTTCTGTTTACTAGTTATTCTGTTGTACACTAAATGAGAGTTTAGAGATGAGATGCTGCTTTAATTGAATGTGAGCACAAGAATTATACTCTATGCTGCGTGACACTATCAATAATGTTGGTAGAGTGGAAAGCTTATCCATGGTTTCATGTGTACCACATTTGTGTTACGTGGGATGGTGTGAAGGCATTGGCCTTGGAAACCCATGTGTGAGTTACTTCTAGCCTTCCTTTCCTCTGCTTTCTCTATAGTGGTATAACTTGTGTCATGCAGCTTAGAGGGGGAAATCCAAATGGTGCAAGCTTATAGCACAGCACCACCATGGCTTTGTGGTGAGTTTGGCATGTCTCATGACTAGGGCCTGTCAGGCCTTCTCAGGCTGGAGTCTTCCTGACTCTTCTTTCTTGTCCCCTTTAGGCACTAGATGCTGCTCGAAGCTCTCCCTGAAGCTTTCTCTTCTCTAAGCTGAACAAGCCCAGCTCTCTCAGCCTGTTTCCATAGCAGAGCTGCTCCAGCCCTTGGAGCATCTTCATTTTACTTCTTGTTTATCCTTGTACAGTGCCACCACAGTTTTGTGACTTGCAAATGATGTGATATAGAGAAATCCAGGCCTGGTGTGGTTATGGAGGCCTTAAAGGGTAGAGATACAGGAGGCTTGTGGAGGTGCACGGGCACAAGGTGCCACTGGAGCTGTAAGTGACTTGGCTGTGGTCCTGCAAAGAAGTGCAGACCAGCTCAGCTAGGCAAAATGGGCTTTAAGAACAAAGTAATAGTGCCCAAGATCCTTAGAAGATATCACATAGTAAATCTGGACATCACGTGGAGCTCTAATCTGATGTAGAAAGAACAAGATAAAAAAATGTTAGCAAGCTTATAGTGAAAAAAATACTGCCCTGAGTAAGGGCAGTCATAATATGAAATACTCACCCCCAAATAAGGAAGAAGAACCATCAGCATGAACATTGTATTCCTCCCAGCAAAGGATGAGGCATGGTGACAGCTCTCTGACCACACCAACACCAGAATGAAGCCCCTGGCTGAAGGATGCAGAGAGGGACAGGCGAGGGTGAGCATAGCACCAATAAGGTATGCATTTTTAGATTCACACTTAAGTTCTCTTGTTCTTTGTTCTGTGATGGTTAATTTCAACTAATGATGATGAGACTGTGGAAGTTTCAGATAGACTAAGAGTAAATTCTTGACATAAATATATTTTATATATAATAAAAGACAAGCTTTCTTTGGCCATGAAACAAGGTTTGAACATAATAAGGGTAAGGCCTTCTTTCTGAGGGGAGAAATTCCTCTAGATTTGAAAGTCTATTGAAATCTCTTAGCTCTCATGCTCAGAAGGGATGCCAGGATGTGATCCTCTAATTCTATTTCAAAAAATCAGATGAATAAGCAATCAGCAATCACGAATATTGTGCCAGAACTGCATATCGAGTGCAAGAGTAGAGACTGATTACTCAGTGCTTCTGCACAGAGGTATTTTGCAGGAAATATGCATCACAATACATTGCTTCCTATTGGATTGGATTTAATAAACCAGAGGTTCAGCATTTTTTATAGATTCCATTTTCAGTGATGGCTAGATATATTTCTCTCTAAAAATAGTGTTATTCTGCAGCTGAGGAATAGAGAAATAGAGCATTCTCCTCGTTACTGCAACATCAGCAATGCTTTGCCATCTATTTTTCTAGCATGTGAGTTAAAATGATCCCTTTTATGAATCTGGCAAAGCGTCAGTGTCATGGCTGAGAATAGCAGGGGTGGATGTGAATTATAAACCAAAAGCTAGATCCTCCTTGATTTAAGAATACTACTTTATACTTGGCTGGGTCAAGGTCCTGGCATCAGGACTTCTGACTTTGATAATTTGGGTTCATTTTGAGTGATTAATTTATTATGGTGAGAGAAAAGAAATGCTGGGAAGTAAGTATTGTGTTGTCTCCCTTTGCGTATATGGGCTGAACAGAACTTGAAGTAAGGTCGTCATTTAAGTTGTGGTTGTCAGCTTGGTTTTATTGAATACTGGGAATATTTTTGTTAGGTAGTAGCATATCAGCTACTACAGTAGATCCAAATAATTTAATAGCCACACCTAGACTTGGAGATATGTTTGGATGATTGCTTTATAACTGGATGCTGAATATCCAAAATACTACGTTTGTTTTGAATTCTGCAGCTGTGATCCAGTTCTATGCAAATTGCTATTTTACGTTGATAATAAAACCTTAGATCTCTGTTCTAACAGAGCTCATGGCTCTGATTTACACGTAGAGAGTAGTAAAACCACTGATTTTTGTCCAAGTTACTGCTGATATACTCCGGTTATGCCAAATGAGAATCCAGCCCAGACTTTGGTTTTTTCCCAGTAGGTTTATGATTATATCTTTCAATACTGTTTTAATAATGTGTCAAAAAGGAACCTTCGCTTTGCAACCTGGTTTGATGGCCCTGCTTTTATTGGGAGATAAGTTTAAGCCTCTTTCCTACTTGACAGCATTTTTATGAAGTCTGAAATGCCAATAAGCATTAAAATAAAATTAACTGAACTTGGCAAAAGAAAACCTGAAAAGGTGTTGAGAAGACCATCTGATTTTTGACAAGTTGAGTTTCTTAGAGTGGGAGCTTATAGCACATCTGAAAAAAAAAAGTTAAAGAAATCAGTGCCTCTACATTGTATTTTCTAACAGTTTTTAATCCTGAGAATATATTAGCATTCTTCGTTGGGGGGAATATGTTCCCTATATATAGCAATGTATCTCATATCCAGTTTATTGTGTTGGTGTGTAACGAGCTGAAGCAAAATATACTTCAAAAAGTCCACAAAAAGAAAATCATAACATGTTAGATTTAAATCTGCTAATATTTAATCTGCACTTCGTCAGACAAGTTGAAGAAAAGACCCTGGTGGCACGAAATTGTAAAAAATGAATAGGTTATTCTGACATACGTATTCATCTTGCTCCTAATCAGGGAAACAATAATGTGGTCTACAGCTTAGCCTGTCAATGACTTGTATAACATATTTGTGTCTGCCACTGGTATCATCTCAAATATTAATAAGTCAGGAATCGTATCTGCAAGCAAAAAGGCAGGAAAGGAGTTAGATTACAGCATGCAGTACAGTTTTGGTTTTGTTTTTTAAGTAAAAACATTGCTTATGACCTATTAAATATATCCTATTATATGTATGTACCACATATATAGCCTGTGCTTGGAAAGTATAGTGGGTTATGTGGTAGTGGAAACATGTCACTTTGGATCCACAGCAAATCTAAAACTAAAAAATGGATTGTTATCATTCAAGAAGAGTATGTGCATCATATCTCTATAATGAAGCAGTCTGGGTTCTATTATTTCTGAATGACATATAGCAGTCGTTTCTCCTCTGCTTTCGCAGCTGCTGTGTTGCAGAATGAAACATGGAAAGCTTCATCATGTTTTCTCCTTCTTAGGACTCCCCTGAGGCTGCTGTGCTTGTAAGCCAGTGGCCTCAGTTGCTTTAAGAACCCAGATCAGGAGGAATATAACTTGCCATGATAGAGAGGTTTTGCACAAAAGGGAGTAGTTTACGTGAAGAGAGATCTCAGTGCTTGTTATCATTTCTGCTTGAAGATGTGTTACCAAGGTCACACCAATGGCTTTCCTGATCTTGTAGCTTCAGGCCAGTGGCTACACTCTGCTCCAAGTGAATTGCTTGGTAAGCTGCCAGAATTTACCTTTAAAAAATACAGCTTACTTGCTGGTCCAGGTAACAGAAAACCCCAAACTACAACTCCTCCCAAAAACCACACTCACATGCACACACACAAAAAGGCCAAACAAAAGGAAAGGAAAAATCCCCACACAAAAACCCCAAACCACAACAAAGCCAACAACATTTGGTCCTGTCCAGAAAGACTATACTAGCTGCGCAAGATGTTAGAATCCCATGCAGTTCTTATTTTCTCCTGACAGCAGCTTTTTGCCAGGTAGAGCTGTGAGGTTTATTGAAATTAGTGTCAAAGTACAAATGTTTAATTGACTTTATCAAGTGTCAGCCAGGGATGTAAATAATGAGTCCTGTCCCACACAGTTCCTCTGTTAGGTTGCCAGCAAGGTGCGCTGCTCATGCTTCCCACAGTGGTGACATTGTACTCCTGCCTCAGCCATGGTACCTGCTCACGAGGCACAGTCGTGTTGCTATATTTCTGCAGGAAAAACTGGATGGGGAGTCCTGGGAAATGCCTGGTTAGTGTTGAGCTGTAAGATTTTTCTGCTCTTGCAGTAGTAAAGCACAGACATCATTCAGACCTCATATTTGAGGTTTCCTCTTGCCTTGCATGGTGACCTTTTATCTATCTGCCTGACCAGTAGCTTCTAGAGCCCAAGAAAGAGCACTAGGAAATCTTGACCTTGCCTGATAGTGTGTTTCCAATAGGAACACACAGGGGAGTGAGCTGCTAAAAAAGTACCTGAAATTATTTTTAAGTTTTCATAATATTTTTTTCTAAATGAACCATCTATATTATGCCACAACAGATTGTCAGTAGCAGACTAAACTGTATTATTAGCTTTGCTAGCTTTCTCCTCCCGAAGGCAAGTGTTCAACTTGCTTTTATCACATCAGACAATTTGCTAATTTTGGTTTGGCTTGCACTGATTTGTTAGAAACTGCACAGAAGTTTCCTGTTGAGGTTTTTTCAGGTGTCTTTTAAAACTGTGACCTCAAGGATACATATAACCTTTTGGTGTATCTTACTTGCCTGCTAACTTAAAATAATGTAAGATAATGATCTCTACAAATTAATAGGAAAAACTATGAAAGAGATCTTTGCTAAATTTTGAGACTGAAGTATCAAAGCCTTTATGTTGCAAACCTGGAATATTTAATGAATATCTAATCAGATCTTACTCTGTTCTTATAAATATTTACTATTGAAAAGTTGGTTTCAGTATATTTTTGACACCAAGAAAATTGGGAAGAGAATTGATCCTCTGATGAAAAATGCTGTTAAATATGTGCATTAGACTAAGCTCTGGTCTCAGTGTAGAACACTGTCAGATTCACTGGAGTGATGTGATATAGTCACACTGGTGGTAGCTTGTTAAGGCAGAGAACTAGGTTGATATTTTAAAACAGTGTTTAATGCTGCTTAAAATCTGCTTTCTCTGATCATGTTGTTATTGAATTGACTTAAATGATTCACCTGGAAAAGCAACCAACAAAACAGCTTGATGAAAGAGCAAAAGTAATTAACAATCAGTTAATTTGCTAGACATAAAAAAAATTATCTTTTTAATACTTAGTATGCCATAATATACTCAAAATATCATGAGGAAAAAGGTATGAATCATGCTGACACTCAAAGTACAAGCCCTACTCACAGTGAATTGCACTTCATTTTTGGGTAAATATAATTTAACCGTAGAAATAGCTAACCATCAGGCTGTCAATTACTTTCAAATAGCAGAGGCACCAGTGTTCAGACAAGAATGTGCTTTATGCAGAAAACTGTGCTAACAAAAGCAGATGCTTAGGTGTAAATCCTGTCTTGTGGGAACTCTGTAGATGAAATTCTTCACTGTGGCTGTAGACTAAGACTCCAAAGCTGCTGTTGAGGCTAACGGCTGGTTTATTACAGTGGTTGTGTCTAGTGGCCAATTAAAGTTAGCATATGGAGATGCCAAATGATGCATATACTTATTTTCTTGGAAAGCTTTAATCTAAAAAATCAGATTAACAGCTGGAGGGGCGTGGGGGAAAAGGAGGCAGTGTACATAGGTACATCTTTAAACGTGTATTCTTTAAAGTAACTGTTTAGCACTATTTATTTTTTTCACTATGGTAGTAGACTATTTTGGGAAAGATCTGCAGGAGAATGGGCTTTTTCTGGGAGAATTTAATGCATAACACACTGATTTATATTTCAAATAGAAATGGTGTAAATTGAAGCTGTTTTGGAAGCTTCATACAAGATTCCTATTGGTTTTGGCACTTTTCCTGGTTTACCTGGGGCCACATGTACCAATACTATTCATAGGTTCATACTAGTATGAAGGAGAATAGTCTTGAAAGCAAGCTGTATATTTAGATATTTCTGGCCAGCCTTCAGATAGGAAAAGTTCTGGTGATAAAACCAAGTAATTTCTAGGTATTGTGATCTTTAGGCATGTCTAATTATTATGTGGTTAGCAATGACTAGGAGATACTTCCATATGTTTCTGTGCATGGATTTCTATATGGATTTAGGACAGCATGGAGGAGAAGGACTTGGGGTTGTTGGTTTATGAGAAGCTCCCCATGATCTGGCTTCAGTGTGTGCTTGAGCCCAGAACCCCGCTGTGTCCTGGGCTGCATCCCCAGAGCGTGAGCAGCAGGTCGAGGGAGGGGATTCTGCTGTGCTCTGGGGAGAACCCCCCCTGCAGCCCTGATCCAGCTCTGGGGAACAGCACAAGAAGGACGTGGAGCTGCTTGGTTATATGTGAATAAAATGCTACAGATGCTCTTTCAACATGAATTATAGTTTAACATCGTTTTTTTCTGGAAAACATAATTTTAAAAATGAGACATCTCCCCCACAATGCTGCTAAGGAAAAAAAACCTGGGACAACATTTGGCATATGCAAGTGCCAGTGGACTTTGCTCCAGATGTATTGGGTCTGAAACTGAAAGAAGGGAGATTTAGATCAAACACAGAATCTGAGCAATAGCCTCTTCCCTGTGAGGGTGCTGAGGCCCTGGCACAGGGTGCCAAGAGAAGCTGTGGCTGCCCCATCCCTGGCAGTGTTCAAGGCCAGGTTGGACACAGGGGCTTGGAGCAACCTGCTCTAGTGGAAGGTGTCGCTGCCCATGGCAGGGGGTTAGAACTGCATGAGCTTTAAGGTCCTTTCCAGCCCAAACTAGTCTGTGATTCTATGAACTACATAGACCAGAGATGCAGTGATCACTTAAAATTGCTGATAAATTACCAGAAATATCTTTTTATCAAGAACTAGTACCATTCGAAGTGAGCAGATTGTGGTCTTGCACATAAAAACATACCTAAGAATGTTACTTAGGTTGCTAAATCAAACACAAAAACTTAGGAAATTACAAAATTATGATGGTTTAAGTGATAGCTGCTGCATCTCTTCTTTTGAAATGAGGTGGGAATTCTACGGGGAGAAAGAAAAATGTGATTATGAAATAGTCCTTAACTGCATAATGGATGGAAAAGAATTATTATTTTGTTTTAAACTAAACCATTTTGTGAGAGGAAATGCCCAACATGAAGAAAGTATGTCCTTTAAGGTAATCTGTAGAATCATAAAATAGCTTGGGTTGGAAAGGACCTTAAGATCAGCTAGTTTCAACCCTTCTGCCATGGGCAGGGATGCTTCACCTTAGACCGTATGATTCATGGTGAAGTATCAAAGGGCTGCTACGAAGTATGGGGCTATAAAATGGTTGTTTCTCAGGAATATCAAAACACCAATTGTCACCCTATAATTACAGGCAAGTCGTGTGATACCTATAATTAAGGTGAAGTGTACCTTTCCACTCTGAAAATCCTGATTTTGTTTGTGTTCAGCTCTTTCATATGGTGTTTTCCATTCTGGTCACTACTTCCTGAATTCTTTTGCAATCACAATAGTTCAGCATTTTTTTCTGGAGTGTTTTAACATCAAACACATCTAGAATATGGTGAGTTAACACAATGATTTGCAAGGAGCCACTGTACCAGGCTGTGAGCCCAGGCTGTCATTGCCACAGCCCTTTGGGTCGGTGTGAGTTGCTTTTGCTGTCTAAAGGAAGATTCCTGTCCTCCACGGTCTCCACTGGCTTCTTTATGTCCAGATGTCTATTTCTCTTTTACCAGCCAGGAAGGTTTCTGCTTTCTGTGCAAGTAACAGGATTAGTGGTTTTCTTTTCTGTTTTAGCTAATTAACTGATGGGATCCCCAGCTCAGTTCATTGCTTCACACGCAGATGCCACTGTAATTAGGGAAGGATGGGAAGGACTCTTTCAGTCTTCCACTTAACTATGGCAAAATTATTCATCACAGTGGTTTCAACTAATTTTTGCTGTGTGATAATGAGACTTGGCTTAGTCTCATTGAAAGATGATGTAATGCTATAGCTAAAAGGGCAAACTAAATTTTAATAAATATGCCTAAAACTTCACATGAGTTATATATTGGCTTGGTAGGAGGATTTTAGAGTGATGAGCAGTTTTGCTTGGTGTTTGCCAAGGAGACATTAAGAAGCAAGTTTACCATAGAAGAAACAAAAAAGAGATATTCCAAGACAAAGATTTGGAGCTCCTCTGTGGCTTTAGCTTGACTCTGGGACTTGTAAAATCATCAGGCTTCTCCAAAATTGTTCTTTGTCCTGGGGTGGAAACTATCTTGAATCACAAATTTATACGATTGGATTACAGAACTACCACCCACAAAAATACATGGGGAAAAAACCCCTTTTATTTAGTCCTTTTGGGGTTTATCACTGACGCATACGGAGGTGTTGAGCTCTTGCCTCTACCAGCAGTAGCTTTTCAAGAGCTTTCAGCAAAGGAAAGTGCCTGTCTGCTCACTTCTGAGTAATGACTGGTATATGAACTTGATATTGTTAAGTTGGCTCCTGCTTTGTGAGTGCTGGTGACTTCCTAAACTGTGGGGCCTTCATCCCATATAGCAAGAGAGCTTCTAAAGCTTTTTAGATTAATGATTGAATTTGGTTTGCTAACACTGGAATGTTGGGACAAAATTAGACTGACTTTCAAGTAAAATTTGGTCATTAAAACAAGCTATTGAAGAAGAAACTGGCTGTTTCAAGACATTTAGGTGAATCAACAGACTAATACTTTTAGTTTGCTATCAGTTATGAATGTCAATATTGAAAGTACAACTCCAGTAGTTCATGTTCCATTTTAGAGAAGGAAGAGACTTTTTCATGAGCATGCAAGTAAAGGGGACTTCAGTTCCTGGTATTTTAGAATACATATGGCTGCACTGTTCTACACTACATAATCTTAGTGAAGTGTTGTGCTTGCTGCCATTTTCTTTCCAAACTGCAGGGAGTCTCTTCGATATTTGCAGTTTTAGGTATATTGCCAGATTTTCTCTGAAACTGCTAGAGAAGCAGTACTGGTTGTGAAAAGCCACAGTTCATGTTTATCAAAGCGATTTCTCCTGGATCAAACAGTTTTGTAATCTACATTTAGCCAGGGGAAAAAAAATAGAAACTATATCGTACTACTGAAACTTAGTCAAATGCAGTGGCCCAAATTTTAGAAATCACTTCTGGGAATAATTCCAGTTGATAATTGCCATTTAAAAATTTCTTTTAAGCCACTATGCTTAATTACCCATGTAAACATGTATTAGAATTTAAAAGTACCATAGATGCAGTAAAAATGGAATGGGAATGTGTTTGCTTGTAGATACAATAAAAATGATTTTGTTCTTTGTGTACACAGTGCTAAGTAGAAAACTAAATAGCAACAGCATTTGAATGACACTTTACAATGCTGCTTTCCCCTCTCCTGGTTCTTGTTGGTCCAGTTTCGTGATCAGGCTGACTTGCTGAAAAACCCTTTGCTGCTTTTTCATGGGCATATTTGTTCCGAGGCTGCTGACAGAAGCTGGCTGAAGTGATGGACGTATTTGGCATGTCTTTTTCTAAGTGTAGTGGCAGAGGCAGGTGCATTTAAAAATACGTTAGTACTGGAAACTTTGAAACAAACAACAGAAGAAATAGATTTTGAATTGAATGTGTATTAGGTTTGCTGCATACTGGGTTCAGTAACGGGACTGCAGCTCAGATCGAAGCCTGCCTTGGTCAGATCTTCAAAGCAATGAAAGGCAGAGGCCACTCCTGTGTGGATGTTATGGTGTTGAAAAGAAAAGTATAAACATAGCTTGTCACCTAGTGTAACCAAGTCTGATTGACATAGACTTCATAATTTATCTGGGCTTTCTGACCTAACTTTTCTCTACTGTCTTTTGGTTCTCCATGTTGCTGTTTCTATTTCACTGTATCTTCCACTAGTAACTTCAGAGCAGCTTTTCCATTGGCTTCTAAGCACACCTCATTTGAATTTATGATGAGATAAAGAGCATAGTCCACTATTCATGGGTACCTGAAGCAAGTTATCTGCATCTCCAAGCTTCCCTATGAATGTGTTTGGTTTTGTGTGTGGCCTTTACTTTTTGCCCCATCAAAAGGTTAAATAGATGGAGGGAAAGAAAGAGGCTATTGAAGTGTGTGTTCTTTGAGGCAAGACCCTAGGCATAATGTGAAGAATTGCCATGTTAAAAAAACTGCTTTAGAATAATTACAACCTGTGTGTCTACAGGTAAAACTTTAATTGCATCCTTCTATACATACACTGGTATGTTTCTCTGGTCCTTGTTTACAATCTTTTTCTTCAGTTTTTATGTGCTGTAGATGGCAAATCATCCAGGTTAACTAGAACACTGATGAAAGGGGGAGTAGTACCCTTCCTGTGCTTAATGAAGGATTAATCTCTGTGGAATAAAGCATTTGGAATATACAGAGGCTTCCACTATACTGATTAAAGCCTAAAGATTTTCCTCCAATGCCATGTTTAGGTCAGCCAGCTTTGATAGTGTGACACTACATGTCATCACTGCAGCTGTCACCTGCCTGAGGCAAGGAGGAATACTGGTCGGGTTTCTAAGAGGATTAACATCATGGGAGGGTGAACCTTAGCAGCTCTCAGTTCACATTCATCACCAAAAGGTCAAAAAAAAAGTCTTAGTTTGAAACAGTTTCTAAAGCATTTTAATGGCTCCTTTGTTACCTAAATCTTTAGCAATGAGGCTGAGCACAGGGACTTCTCTGGTGGGAGAAGGGCAGTGAAGCTGCTCCTGCAGCACAGCCGCAGCTATGATATAGTCTCTCTAGCCTCTTGAGAGGGGATTTTGGTTAAATTGAAACACCTGGTGTTAAATAACACTTATTCTACTCCATATCTACTCCCTGCAGTACTAGTTATTATCTTTGTGGCTTTTATATATAGGGCTTTTAAGAACTCATTCTGCATCCCATGAGAACTCATGTCCCATGTGAACCTGTCGCATCTCTCCTTTTTGAACTGATGCTTGTGAGACTATAAATATTCATTGAAAAAAGGATCAGAGCACAGTTGAATGTTTGTGTTTGTATTATAATTATGTAGCAAATTCCCCTTCCTCACGTTTTTACTATAAAAAGTTTCAAGATTGAGAGTGTCAGCATATTAATATTAAACATGCCAAGGCAGTGTTGTCATGGGGGTAGCTTATGACCTGTCTGTGTGGACTTCTGCCTTCATAATTTTATTACTGTTGCTTGCTTGTAATCGAGTCTTTTAATGAAAACAGATTATTTTCCTGAGACTGTTTCAAAAATCTTCAGGGAAAAGGAAAAAAACTCAAAACCCCACAAGAACTGTTTGACTGAAACTCATAAAGGGAGGAAGAGGTGATAGTGAGGGGCAGAATATGAGTAAAGTATTCAATAACCTTTCAATCCTTCTGCAAAGTGAAGTAGGTGGCAATAAAGACTTGTAAGTCTGATAAAGTATCTCCACAGGACCTAATTTTTTTGCTATATTGTGGTTTTACTAAATCAAGGTCAGATGAGAACTAGATTAGCTACATGATTAATGTGTTATGTTGGGCCTAACACAGCAAAGTCAGCCAGCATACTGAGGACACTTCCATTATGAAGATCGTGCAAATATGCAGCGATGTTTAACCGTGTAGAATTGACTGAAATAATGAAGTTATTTCTAAAAAGCCTGCCATTAAGTCACTTCAACAGAGCTTCCTTTATGAGAAACAGCAGGCTGAACGAAACAGAAGGGAAAAATCTTAGTGCAATGAATGGACTAAAAACCTTTCAAAAAGCATACATTGGTGAATTAACATTTAATGAAACAAATGCAGTGTTTCCGTTTTTTTTCCCCTCTGTAAAGGGATTGTAGCAGACATGCAAAACAGCTCATTGTACGTGTGATGCAGCACTATGCTGTGCCATGCCCATCGGATGTGTTAGGCTTGCTGTGCACACCCAGCCAAATCAGTTGTGTATGTCCCCTAGGTCTTCAATACCTGGAGTGGGTCACATTTTTGCTCTTTAAATTGCAAAGCCTTGTAAATAAAGTAGAATAAATGTTATTTATAAAACACATCCTAAGAAAAGAGCTGTACTAAGTTAGTTAAACTTCGGTGTGGTTTTTGGGTTTTTTTTTTTACCTTTAAAGTTAAAAAACAAAACCAAACCACAAGTAGTTGAGAGAATGTTTAAAATTAGACTTGTGTTTCTAGGTAACAATAACTTGGTGAAAGGGTATTTCTATGGAAGCAAGGAATAAAATGAAACTTAAGGGGGATTATAGTGAAATCTATGAGGAAGAAAACTCTGCCTGAAAATATCTCATAACATAGAGAATTCAAACTTATTGCCTCAGTAGGGCTGGGACATATTTGAGAAGAAACTGTGATGTCTTTCTGAAAGGGAAAGGAATTCCATTACTCCTTTCATCAGCTCTGGTGATGCATAGAAATGTATACTGTCACTAAAATCCATTCTGCTGCTAATGTCATTGTCTACAGACCAGATAACCATTTGACTGGGTACTGTACAAACAATCCCTAGAACCTGTATTTAAGTAGGTCACAATTAATAAGAGAACTGAGTTATGGGAATATCTTGAGTACATAGTTTGTATTTTATAATGGAAAATTCCCCAACTAATCTTTCAAAAACAGTAAGAAGGAATCATTTAGTCAGCTGCTGGCACCCCACAGGTCTCTGGACTTGTCAGCGCAAGCCATCTGCATTACTTATGGTTTAAATAGTTTATAAGGGGGAAATTACAGAAGATGACAGAGGTATTACTAGTTAGCAACACTTGGAAAAAGACCTGCGTTTGTAGTGATCTTTACAGTTGATCAGTCTGTGTGTAGCACAGTACAGTGCATGATTAGTTGTATGTACTGTGGACTTCCCAAAAAGTAAAGGTAAATCTTGTTGCCGTGTAATTTTAAGTCAATGGACTTGCTTAGCTTCAGCAGCAGTATTTACATTTGGAATAATCGGCACAGCTTTCACTTCTCAAAATACGTTTAAAAGTTGTAATTGTAACCATCATCCCCTTTATCTATGTACTTTTCAAATGGGGTAGGAATACTAATTGAGAACAAAGAAATGGAGAGAAAACTGCCAATTTTTCTTCCAGCAAGGATGTGAAATAAAAAATGAGTAAGGTAGGTGCTTTGAGGTAGAAGGCTGGCAGTCTGATGTCTGCTGAGAGAAGAGATTCAGGTGAAATATTGATGCACTCTTATTTTCCTTTTACCCATTCTAACCAGTCTTAGAAGTCTGTAGAAGGCACCGTGCTTTTATTTATTTTACTTAAAGCCCTGGGAGAATACTTTAGCATATTTTCCTCCACTAGAACAAGTGAGCGGCTTGACCAGATGAGATCTTTGTCCATCTAGCCTGTGTTTTAAATGGCTATTAGATGATGCCTGGGAAAAAGATAACTAGGTAAGCTTTGAGTGAGATTTCCTCAGAGGGATCTGTCAACTGTTAATAACTTGCAGTTCACACTCTTTGATATATATATATATATA
>NW_009940298.1:0-21058 GCF_000696875.1 Nestor notabilis | reverse complement strand
ATCCCTGGCAGTGTTGAAAGCCAGGTTGGACAGATAATTGGGCAACATGGTTTAGTGCGAGGTGTCCCTGCTCATGGCAGGGGGCTTGGAACTAAATGATCTTAAGGCCCCTCCAACCCTAAATATCCTGTGATTCAATGATTATATATATTGAGCATGTCCTGAGGCCTTGGATCATGGTTGTGCCACAATATTTGTATTATTAAAAATAAGGTCACTAATGAACAGAGAAAGTCTTGGCAAAACAAAAGCAACTAGAAATGAAAGATTAGCTCTTAATCTTTAACTGCATACTACATTTAAAAGAAGAAGTCTGAGTATTTCTGCTGAAAGGTGTCATTTCCGAAGCAGGCAGGAGACAATTCCCACTGTATTTGCATGCTCACTAGAAAATAACAGTTATACTGCCACAAACCAACACTTCCTCTTGATGCTAACACCTGACTGCCTTGGTACAGCTACTTGAAAAACACAAGAGGAAATAATGACAACTCTCCAAGCAACTGCTTTCCCACACTATACCAGCTCAGGAAGCATGCAGGCAAATATGCTGTCATCGTTTCATCTTTTTACATTAGCATCCATTATTGTTGCTGCTCTTCTGACAGTTGTTTCAAGAAGTCACAAGCATCATCACGCACACACATCATCAATAAAACATATGTCTTCAGTGCAAGTCCAGCTTTGGCTTGATTTAAAAGTTAGATCATGGTATCTTGGAACAGATTATAAAAGAAGGAAAAAAATAATTTTGCCTGTATTTAAGAAAGCATGGGGGGGGCTTATCTGACATTTTAGAATACATGCCTTCCTCTATTCTGCCTTTCTCCATTGGTCTTTGCAGGTAATGAATATAGTTTTCTTTAAATAGCAGCATAACATATGAAGTTCATGATTGCCTTTAACAGGGCTCCATAATATGAACGGTCATCTAATACTAATCTGTAAAATTCAGTTAGGAGAAAAAGGGATCATAAACCTAAGGTAATCTTAATGACTAGGTATGGCATACACATACTCTTCTATTGCTTTCCAGTAAATCATCTTTGGTATTCAGAGCAGCACTTAGTTTAATGCTAAAGCATATTAAGGTACGGAATCTTGTCTCAGTAAAATCCCCACGAAATTTTTATTGACTTCAGAAGAAGTATCTTGCCCCAGATTTTCGAACTGTGAGTCTGCATTTGGAAAGTATAATTTTATATTCCATTATATTTGCATTTTTACTGACATTAAAACAAAGATGAGAGAGAATAAATAACACCCTCTCTATTCATTGGTTTGGGTTTGGTTTTTTTACCTCCAAGATAATCTATTTTGAGTTCTTGTGGGTCAATGCAGAATCATAAAGTCTGGCAGGAGTTCGATGGACTTGTCATGAGAGTGAAGCAATTTATTTATCCATATGTGTGCAGATGGGGTAGAGAACAACATGAACAAAACTGATTTCAGTAATGCTGACAGAGTCATTTCCTGGCCACTTGCACTGATGCTGTTTTGACACTGCTTTCCTTCCTTCTTTCTGAATATATGCATGTATGTCTCTGCACAGTGAAAATGGGCAACACACATATTCAAAAATCTTTCCCCAAAATAAAGTATCTCTACATGTGATGATAATAGTTGTAATAATAATAATACTACTACTAATAGTAAAGATTGTAATGATAGTGATAATAATAATAACGTGAAACAACTTCACAGCCACTGATTTCATAAAGGGGAAACCTCTTCTACAATTTGTAGCCATACCTGGATGGATAAAGCCCTACCATTTCTATCTATCTATCTGAACCATTTCTTCTTTTTCCCAGTGTATCTCACTGAACATCCCTCCAGAGCTCAGCAAAACGGGTATATCCCACATTCCACTGAGCTGAAGAGAGGGAGAAGGAAAGTGAGCTGGAAATTCCCTGGTTCTTGTTTGTTGCAGGCTGTTCCTGAAGCCACTGTGTGATGCTGTGAGGGTCTCTGGGGACTCCGCCAGGATGTCCCTATCCTTCAAGGCAGGGCTTGGTGGTTGCTGTAACCTGGCCAAAAGCAGAAACCTCATCAAGAGGGATGAAGCACAATCATCTCTGGTTAAAACTCTGAAAAGAAAGAATTTAAGACATAGCAGGGTAATGATGAAGAGGTGGGGACCTGCTATGTGTCATTTCTTAGTTACGCAACAGGATTAGGGGTATCATTTTAATAGAGGAACATGGGGAACTATGCAGGCTATGGATCCATCCAGTAAATACTCCTCCCAAACCTTCACAAGGGTAATAATAAATACTGTAATGCCTTTCAGCAGCAGCCGGAGGGAAAAGAAATATAATTATTGTCTCTGCAGTGCTTAACTTGCAACCTAATTCAAAGTCATTTTTAAATTATACACCTACCTGCTACCAATGCAGTCTGAGTAGGCAAAATTAATAACAGGCATGCTCAGTAAATCCAAGGTTTAAAGCTTTAGCTAGAATGTTAATGTCTAAATTGAGCAATACTATCAGTCAGAAGAATTACAGTTATCTGCCTCCATATCTTTTCCTATTTATTTGAGGGGTTTTATTTATTCTTATTATAACACTAGCAAGGCCTTACAGCTCTGGCAGAAGGAGGGACTTTCTCTCTGCATGCAGTCAGTGGTGCTGCAGCATTGCCTGCAGCAGCAGGGCCGGGGCACCCAACCACTGCAGAACACTGATCTGGACAAGAAGACAAAGAAAGAGGATTTGCAAGTTCACAACAAGCCTAGCAAGAATGAGAAAAGAGCAAAGTCTTCTGGGGCGCAGCTCCCTACTGAGACACATCCTATACCCCCTTACAGCTTAGGAGGTGCTGGGTGGACACTGCTGCAGGGAAGGAAAGCTTCAGGTTCACACCCCTACTCCCACCTTGGTAGCTGATATGGGCTCCTTGGCAGGGACACGGCCAAAATTGTTGCACCCAAGAGTTAGGGCCCATGGTGAGACACTTGCAAAGGGAGCTGGCTTTTTCCTGCCTGTGCTTCATCACCCATAAGTGTGAACTGTGCATAGTTTGAAAGTCTGTTTTTTTACCTCAAATAGCTCTTTAAGAAAAGCTTCCACTTTGAGCTTTGGTGTTCCTCACTCGGGATGCTGGAGCTGATCAAAGTGTGGCTATGTGCACATGATAAAACCCACACACATCTACAATCCTTACGGATAGATTACAGGAAGAGTTGTTTAACAGTGAAATGTCATAAAAGACTCAAAAAAAAGACCACATTATCCACCTACAAATTGGGCATTTAGCCCAAATAGTTTTCCGTGCAAGGGATACATGCACATAAACCATTTAACATCATTTTCCCCTAGGAAAGCTGAGGGTCTAGTTTAGCTTAGTTAAAAGAGTGAGTTGTTTCATTCAACAGCAGTGCAGCCAGTGGTTGTATCTGGTGCTGGAAAGGACCAGTGCTATAGTGACCAAAAGCTGACCTTCTAAACAGGTATCTAAACTGATACTTTTTGGGTTCTCTCATTCAAGACATTCAGCTCTGATTTGAGATGAGAGTGTCAATCATTTCATTTCATTTCTTTTTAATCTACTTCGAAATATCGCTGGGCTCTGTATGCTGCAGATGCTTTATTTTATTACCGTGGGCATGTTGAAGCTACTGGCTATCATAAGAAAGGACAGAGGGGGCTTTCAAACTCAATGCCACTCTATTCTTACACTTTTGCTCTTTGCCCTTTCTTGCTGATTACATGAGGTTTTTTCATAGTTGCTTGGGATGTAATCTTAACTGCTGTGTCAGCTGGCCCCTGCTGAGGCTTAAATCCTTCTGCTGACTGTGAAAGTGTCAGCTGAAGTCTCAAGAAGGAACGGGTTCTTGCCTTCTAGAGAGCAGTGTGGAGGTAGGAATGAATAGGAAGGTGTTTCTTGAGGAAAGTGAGCAATGGCAAAGCATGAGAACATGGGCTGATGTATGTTTTCTTTGGTCCCTTGCCCTCTGGCAGTTTGTTCCTTCTCCTCTCTGTGCTGCCTCCTCCAGAATGCCAACACAAGTGCTTGCTGGTGAGACAGATCCAGCGGAACTGATCCAGCTAAAAAATAACTTTTTTTTTTCCGTTTTTGGACATGTTACACTTGACAGATCACTACCACGCTGCATGACCTGGGTTTCAGAGCTGGGAACTGGCAAAGGATTTGTCACACGAGGATCTTAACAGCTACATCAAAACAGGTTCCTGCTGTGCCAAGCATTTAAAGGGACTTCAGGGTCTTGTTGTTTGTTATCAGAACAGCCTAAAAGTGTTTGCACTTCCAAACAGGAGCACTGAGGGAAACTTGAGTTTCAGAGTCCACTGAAGCACCCAAACTGCAGGGGATGCATCTGTGTTCTTCAAAGGCAAAGTCTTCACTAGAACTAAGAAAACTCTCCCCATTCTTAGTGCCAGTGACTTGGCTGTCATGAATACAATTTTTTTTTTAACAACAAAAGTGACCACTGGGATGGAAAATTCCCTTTGTCTTTTCCTTCTCTTGAAAGATACCTATGCTTTTGTTGAGTCTTAGGAAATTCCCCTTTTGGGTCTTCAGAAAAGCCGTAGGTAGATGAGGAGAACAAGCAAGTCATTCCTCCTGCTACCAGTCACATGGCTGATTTGCCAAGGGCATACCTTGCTCTGGGCATGCCATGGTGAATGCCTCTGCCATGGTGAACTTCTCTCCACACAGCTACACGAAGTCCCATGGTAGACAGGGCAAGCTTGGTATTACAGTGGCCCTCGTATGGCATGTGAGCACCCCTTGGCACAGATGCTCATCTCCTCTGGGGCAATCTCTTCCCACTGCCTGCCTCATGTTGCCCCTCTCTCTACTGCTGTATCTGTTTCTGTATTGTTACTACTGGGAATCAAAATAGTAAGTTACTGGAAAATTACTAGAAATTGAAGCAGTTAGTTTCTAGTCACTGCAGAGACACAGAGAAGCAGAAGGAGCTGCTGACCAATTGGTGGGCAATTGTGGAAGCGAACCATCTCAGGTGCACCTGCAGTGCTCAGGCAGGACAACCACAACAACCTCTTCAGCAGCATGAGCACTTGGTGCCTTCTTGCTCCCCAAATTTTATTTGAATCCCTACCAATGACAACATGAACACTTGGGAAATGTTCACTCACAGAAAAAACAAGTCAAACTGATTTTATAGGCCTGTAATGTTAAAAAAAGAAACTGGTTCCTTATTAAAAAAAAATAAATCTTCTATAGAGGCTGGATTGGTAAATAAATTGGGAGGAGAAACTGCTGTGAATTAGAAAAGTTCTACCACATTCACAAGCAGGACGATAGAGGCCAGCCATACATCAGTCAGTCACACTGCTGAGCTGTGGATGGTTTTACTCTGCATAAGTAGTGGCAACTACATCCTTTCACAGGAGGGCAAAGTACCCCTACATTTTCCCTGGAGTGCAAAGATGCCCGTGGAAAAGTAGTAGTCATCGTCATCTCTGGCAGTCCGTACTGTACTTCTCCTCACACTAACATATGTGTGTACCTTGTGTACCCTTAAGCCATCCTAACCTAAACTAGGGGCCAAACTAGCCAGACATCACCAGCAATGCTTAAGCTCTCTGGCCAAAGAGGCGTAGACTCAGTATTCTTCTTCGCAAGTGCTGAGTTAGTAGCGTTTTTTACATATATTGCTGTTACACCTGGCAATTCGTGATAATAGAGGCTTGAGGTATTAGCAATGGCACATAAAAAATAAACAGCCTTTATCAAACCATTCCTATGAGGGAAAAAAAACCCCAGCATTGCATATGTCAGTGGCTGCATTATTAGAGCGGTATATAATCTGCAGCTAAAAGGCCACACAAGCCTTTACTTCGAACTGCTAACTCAGGTCTCCTCAAGGGACTTGGCTGGGATTTAAAGGGTAAGTATTGTGGAATGGTCTGCAGAGGAGAGCGCAGTCCCCTTAATTCTGTCTTTTCAAGACATTTTTCTTTCCATTTGTACAGAGACAATTGCTCCAGCTAACCTGTCTGTCCTGTACCCTAGGCAACCTGGCAAATTAAAACTAACTGTCTAATCCATCAAACAAATGGTTTGTCCT
The DNA here is from genome assembly GCF_000696875.1 of Nestor notabilis. Taxonomy (NCBI): domain Eukaryota; kingdom Metazoa; phylum Chordata; class Aves; order Psittaciformes; family Psittacidae; genus Nestor; species Nestor notabilis. Next base: position 14,994 of record NW_009940298.1, on the reverse strand, counting down.
GGCTCCATCAAAAGTAAATAAATAGCTATTCCCCCCTCCCTGAAAAATAAAATGCTTCTACATCAAAGAAAGCTTCTACCCTGCCTCATCTTCTCTTCTCCACATGCTTAAAGGTAGGCCCTTACGGCATGACCACAAGAGGACCAAGGCCTAAGGACTATCTATTAGCACAAGTATTTTCTCTCTAATCCATCCATGAGCTCAGGGATTCAGGGGAGGCTTGGGAGTGACACAGCAAACCACATCTCAACCCCTCTGGTAGGGCTCCGAGATAAAACCAGACCTTGAGGCTGATGGCTTGTCAGCCAGGGGCAGGTCTTGCAGAGCACTCAGCATCTCCTCTTCCTTCCCTGCTGCCTTCAGCAGCCTGCAAACAATCTTTGCCAGTGCTCCTCACAGCATCTAACTTTGCTTTGAAACTCTGAATGTATTTACTGCCTTTGATTTCCTGGCTGGGGATGCATGCTCGGAGCCTGCTAATGGAGCTTGAAGAGCAGAGTCGGAGCATTTTCTCAGTGCTGGCTGACACAGGTGGAAGGAAGCTGCCTGGCACCAGTTGCCATCCTTGCATGTGAGCTAGAAGACAATGCCATGAAACACCACACAGCAAGGACAGGCACAGGGCTGGGGCTGTGCATCTCTGCACAGGCAATTCTGCCTGGTGCCTTCCCTGTCATGTACTGCCACAAGCCATAAGCAGGTATAAACCCCACTGTATGCCAACTTTAGGCAAACAAAACCTCATTATTTCATTAGATTGGCAGCATCTAATATCTAAAGCCACTTAAAATCTTTAGCAACCACCATTAGCACCTCCATTCTGGAGCATAAAGGTATAGATGCACCTCAATAGGAGCTCTGGGGCTGCACCCTTGTCCTGGTCTGAAGAGATGGGCAAGGGATGGCTGCCTCAGTTATAAACCCTTCACCTTAGACTCAAGCCACATCTAATCTCTTGCAGCAGCAGCACTGAATTAGGCAGCAGGCACAATGATGGGTATTGCTAGCTGTCCAGGATTTAATTGAACACAGATGGAACAGACAGCCTGAGCCTGATGCAAAGTGCTTCCAGTCTTTGCTTCTCCTTGGGGCCCACAAGCCTCAAAAACAACAGTGCTTCCCAGTTCAGTCATAAAACTTCCTTAATGCTATTTGCTGTTTGTTTTTTGAAGTGAAGCTTTCATTATCTAGAAGAGACATTCAGAGACACTCACAGCTACTTATCACTAATAAAAACAAACATTAGGTCTGGATAAGCTAGGTACATCAGTGCACTTGTTCAATGACTGCTTCTTCCTTGCCTCTAGTACCAGACTGGAATGACCACTCTGGAGCCTCCTCTCTGGAAGTAGACTATTTGCACAGAAGTTGCCAGTTCTTAAGGGAGCAAAACACAGCACAAAACCACCAAAATGAGATTCTCCATGGTGGATCCTTGATGAACCATGCCCAGAAAGTCCATCTACTACATCACAGTGTGGTTGCTCATCCCTTACCACACAATTTGTACCCCATTACAGGAGGTTCATTTCAGAAGCAGCAGAGGCCAGGAGAGTGCCCTGATGAGTACCTGGCTCCTGGAGAGACACACTGCAGTGTACAGCAGCTTTTCAGCCAGCTTGGCCAAGAGAACACATGGCAGCATGGCCCTTCTTGCCAAACTCACAATGAACTGGAAGGGCAGAAAGGAGGATATGCATCTGGATAAAGACTTTGTTAAGCCTGAGGCTCCCTGTACTGGGAAGGACAAGACTTAATTTTCAGGCTGTGCTGAACAGATTGAGAAAGCTCATCACCTTCCAGGACTGGACCTAAGCATTGTATTTATGCATGACTATGTCTTCATGGCATCTGGACTATATTCTGAATGGACAGAAGAGAAGGCAGCAGGGCTTTCTCCTGCAGATCATAACCAGACATAAGAATGTCATTTCTTGTAAAGTGAAATTGGAAAAGGTGCCCAAAAAAGCCGTAGAAATGATTTAATGGCTTGAAAAATGTATTTTTCTGCAAGAGACCTAGCTTGTAACATTTGGGTTTTTATCAAAGAGAAGGCTGAAAGCTGATTCTCTTGTAGCATGTGAACTATTTCCATGGGAGGAAATACCAGCTACTAAAAGGCTCTTTAACCATCAGAAAAATGCATAACAAGAACCAGTGGCTGGAAGCTAAAGCCAGACAAATTAAAATGGGAAATAAAGCATATGTTTTTAAGAGTGGGGGTAATTAACCACTGGAACAAATCCTCAAGGGAAGCTATGGATTCTTATCTCTGGAGAATTTCAGATCATGGCTGGATGCCTTCCTAGAAGATGTACTTTAGCCAAAGAACCTATTAGGTTCAATACATGGGTAATTGTGTGAAATGTAATGGCCTGTGATATACAGGAAGAATAGATGATCTAATGTTTCTTTCTGGCCTTAAACCTAAGAAGCTATTCATCTAGATGGGAGCCCTGTGCCTATAGCTGACAATTTGATCCAAGGCCCCCACTGCAACATTTATAAAACATGTGAAAAATGAATGTATAAATGCACCAAATAGAATCAAAAGATGAATGAGGAGCTGAGGACAAAGGAACACACCCATATAATAATTTGTTTCTTCTTTTTTATTTTTATTTTATGAATCACGCTGGAATCCAATGAGCACCTATAGAAACCAGGACTGTGAAACAGTAATTTACACTGGAGAAATTCAATGAAATGGGAAGATACGAGACTATGTTTGGAGACTGTCAGTTTTCTGAGATAAAATTGCATTAGTAATTAATAATGTCCCAGAAAAGAGGGAGAGAGAGATCATCTGCTACCATATGTCTATTAGCAGATAAATCCAAAGTGAAAGATATCCCCTCTGGGACTACTTGATGGATTATATTATATTTAATGGTAATGGAAGGAATACTGTAATTGGAAGATGCTGCAGGGAAAAGATATGGTGGGAGCAAGAGAAGGAGGTGCACTGCTGATGCAGAAGACCCCATGGCATAGGAATGGGCTCAGTTCCTGACAAACCGCACCAAAAGAGCAGAAGATGCTCCATTCCTCATAGGCAAGGACCAGAAAACGCACAGGATTATCTTAGCTAATATGGAAGCCAATCTATATTATCCCCAAGGGAGGTATGTTTGGCAACTGCAGTATGGGAAATAAATATTAGAAATGCCAGATTTTTTTTAATCTGTGAGTACATTTCAGAGGAATAAAATGACAAGTTCAATTAGGTTCCTCGAAGCAGAGGAGAGAAACTGATTAATCAGGCATGGAAGTTCCTAAGTAACCAAAACAACTGTGTGGGCTTTCTCCTCTTGACTCATGTTACAGGAGGAGGGTGTATATATTTGAAAATGGAATATATTTCCACATGCTCTGTAAAGGAGTGTCCAAACATTTCTAGATAGAAAATGCTCTAGAGAGAGATAGAGGCTCTCTCCAGAGCCTCTCATACATTGTGTGAAGCTCTGGAATATGTACAGGAATTTTAGGGTGTTTTCTTTGAAGATAAAGTGCCTTTTAAAGAATATATGGACTCTGTGGTAACATCCCAAAGGGGCAATATAAACTTCACAAGTAAACTTGTATTGAGCAGAAAGATAACTACACCAAATGGCAACCTAGATTAAAATAAAACAACAACAACACATTTATAATGTCTGAAGCCAAAGGGTTCTTGGAAAAATAGCCGTGTCTGTCGGAAACGCACGATGTGGAGAACCATATCCCTGCAAATTGCCAGCAGAACAGCAAGAGTTACCATCTCAGCCAGTGAAATATCAAATTATTATTACATCTGAGCTGGCTCTTTCCCAGAGCATTGGATACCGTCTCTACCAGCCTCGGAAAGCTGCCTTCTGCAGATGGGCTTTTTCAGAGGTGTCGTACACCTCACTGCTCAGGGGAAGAGACAAACAAAAGCCAACGCATGTGACACAGAACTGAACTGTGCAAATAATATCACGGAAGAGGATGCATCCTCATCATAAAGCTACAGAACGTCTGCAGAGAAATGCAGTTTTCCAGTTTACTCACTTTGGCTGAAGGCTGAAGGAGGAGGAAGGGAGCCTCCACTAGTCTCAAAACCCTCATGTTTTGAAAGGGATTTGGGGGTCACTTTTTATGTTATTTTTGGTGAAAGATGATTTAATTTGATCATGACAGCATGTAGAAGGGCAGCCAAGGCAGGGCTGTACTCTTTGGTCACGAGCACAGCAGAGCAGAGCCACTGGCACGGCTGCCACACTTACATCGTTTGAGTTTTTTCTCGTCTGTGCCATGCTCCCCAGTGCTCCTGCACTCGTGTGCCCCTGCTCACTGCTGGGACCTGTGGGTGTATTGCCTCCTGGTGTCACAACACATTTGTGGGTGTTGTTAGTGTCACAAGCGTTGCTGATCTGTGTCATGTTGCCTTTCCTCCAGAGCACCAGCCACTCAAACACGGGAAACACTAGTTTATTCTTATGGAATGTTTTATTCAGGTAGCTGATTCCCACAGGAGAATGTCTTGGAGTACGAAATGTTCCAAATAACATATGAGCTACTACATACATCCACCAGAGAGAAGTGAGAGCCATAGATGAAGCACAAAGCTTGGCACTGAACCCTCATATTGCTTAACCCTGACTCTGCCAATGACTTGCTGCAAGAACGGGGATGAGCTGCCTATCTAGCTCCTCTCTCCCTTGCCTCTGGCAGTTATCATAAGGATGAATTATTTAATGTGTGTACACAGCTTTCATGTTGTATGCATCATTTCATGTGTACATAAGTGCTAAAGATTATTGGGTGGTTCTCTCATTCCTAGAACACTAAACATGCGTTTCTGGGCTTAATTAGGTGTGTGAAAAAGGCTGTACACAGCCACACTGGAAAATGTGAGTCCTGATGTATAAATAATTGTGAGGCCATGGCAAAATGGATCTCAGCAAGAGAGAGCCCATCTGGATTTAACCTTGGTCAAAGCCTGCTAAAGTGCCTTTAATGGCCCCTAAACTCTTAAGGCATCCAGAGAGGATTCCCACTTCAGTTCTTTTCTGGTCTGCCTGGTGTGAGTTTGAGCAGAACTAGATGATTACTAAAAAAAGAATCAAATGAAAACCTGGACAGAATTCAAGAAAGCTTTGCTGTAAGCTCAGATTTTGGATATGGGCTTATCAGAAGTTTTGCAGGGGCTTCTGTGTACTCTGGGAGGGAAGGTGGTGAGCTGTGAGTTGCCTGGGCCTTTTGTGTGTCAAGCCACCCTGAAGCATGTTCCATGGCTTGCCTGCCCTCCGCTGCTCTGCTTTAGGTGTGATATGTCACATCCAAATACCTGCTGGCCACTAGTCTTTAGTTGTCCTGGAGAAATGCTCCTCTTGCAGAGCCAGCATATTGACACTGATGAAACCTTTTTCTGCAAGTCACAGAATCACAGAATGGCTTGGGTTGGAAGGAGCCTTAAAGATCATCTAGTGCAACCCTCCCTGCCATGCGTGAGGGCATAAGCCAGCAAGGCACAGCAAGCTGTGATTTGCATTTGTGTAATTTACTCCTGTTTGGGGGCTGGCTAATCTCCACCAGTGTAAATAGCAGCTCTGCCTGTATGAGCTTGGGGACAAGAATGACAAAGCCCCATCAGCATCTGTCACCACTGGACATAGTGGACATAATATGGCAAAATCCCCAAACCAAACAAGACCTTAATTTCTCATTGAGTTTTGAGTTTCCTGAAACATGAACTTGAAAGTGGTTTCATCCTTTGCTCAAGGGGTAAAATCCTCTGGCAAGAAAAGGTAAATAAAGGTTCACAGTGCACAGGCTTTCTGCAAGTAAACGCCTGAGTATCTCACCAATGGGATCAGCGTGATATAACAGTGAGATGCAACAGCATCTCAGCCTGATACGTGTTGCAGGACCTTGGGTAAAGTTAGTTCAGCTTCTTCTGATGATCCTGTGTCATCACAGGAATGTTTTCAGAGGACATTCTTCATACATTAATAGTTTTGCACATTATTAAACTGGATCGAATTATGCTTGGTTTGCTAGGAGCAGAAAATCATATTCACAATTGTGACTTCATTAAAAAAATTATTCTATGTAAGGGTTTCATTAAGATGTTAATTGCTACTGGAATTATATGCACATAAATAATAAACAAGAATACATATGCATTATTAGAAAATAATTTCCACATGTACCGAGGTATTTAATTTGTTTTAGATTTTAAGTGGGAAGTAGTGTGCCAGGCCACACTCAAAGAGCAGGTGATGCCCTTTTAGCATTGAGAAAAACAATGGCTCATACAAAAAAAATCTGATGGGACACATTGTGAAGGTTTAAATCACTGAAGGAGTCAGCACAAAAAAGCACGGTCTATAAGACAAATGTGTGAGGACAGCAGACACTTTTCTGTCTTCAGACACTATATTTTAACCAAGCAAGGGTAAGCTCCGACCTTTCAAAGGGGCCTGGATGGGGTGAGCAGGTCCCTTGCCAGAATCCCTCTGAATTTGTTGGTCGGTCTACGTGAAGAATCCACTGTGAGATGGAAAGTGAGCTCCAACCACCAACCACTGGATAGCAAGGGCAGCAAGAACACAACCGTGACCAAAATCCTGACAGACAGAGGTCCTTCCTCCACTGATGTGGCAACAGCTGGAAATGGCACCAGTTTGCTCAGCCACATCACAGGAAAGCATCTGTACTTGTGCCTGTTGGTCTCAAGGTGTAATTACAAGATGGGGTTTATTTCTGGCCTCTAGAAAGAGGATTTCTTGCTCTTGCAGAGTATATTGGACATAAAGATCAAACGTGCCTTATGTAAGGTCTGCTGACAAGCCCTGTTGGGGCACACAAAGAAAAATGAAAAGGAAAATACAAAAGGTTTGGCAGTATCAACAAATTCTCCTCTCTGTGCCTTCTGTCTAGCACCACAGGCTGACTCCATGTGCAGGAACAGAGAGCTTTTGCTCGGGAGAAAAGAGGAATGGAACAAGAGGAATCTAAACGCACTGTGAATCAGAAAACACACTCAGAATTATAAGAAGTCTCCACTTCAAGAGAAGTCATGATAGAAGCCTGGAAGCCTGAGCAATAGGAGCTAGGAAATAGAAAAAGGAAATTAAATTTTTTAGACCCTGTATGTTTAGATGGTGTTATCTTCAAGACAACAAACAGTAAAGGGCCAGGAAATTCCAAATTAAACCCAACACTCTCTATATTTCCCGGTTTTCTCTTGTGAAGCATAAAAAGCACAGCCAGGATCAAGTTAACATTCTATTTCCTGCCATGTGAGTCTGTTGGCATCATTTTTGTTGCTATGTATATGTGAACTGATCCACTCTGAAATTAAACAAAATACATTAATTGCCTTGACATGCAGAGAGAGGTAAGCCAAGAATTTCAGAGCTGTAGTTCACAAGAAATGTAACAAGCCCAACCGCTGGTCCCACAGGTTTTTTTGTAAATCCAAGGTGAACGTCTCACGGATTGGAGTTCATGTCTCATGGCAGGTTCTGTCATTATTAGATGACACGTATTGATTAGTGTGAGCTATCTGACAAGTGTTTATCCTACCGGAATTTAAATCATGTAGCTCTTTGGTGCTGCTCTAGCACAGCTGCCATCTTCGACAGTGCTTTAATTCCTGCGAGCTGCCTATGAGAGGCAGGAAGAAAACTTCATGAACGCACCCCGCAGTCCTTTGCACCCACCAGGTCACCAGGGCTGCTGGCTCTTGGTGTGCCCTGCTGCAGGGAGAGGTCATCTGAGGCACAAGGTAGTGATTCAAGCAATAGGATGTTTCCAGCCCTGTGGGCAGCTCCCGTGCAGAGGGTTCATCCAGGGAAACACACCCAGTGAGGCAGTGGGGTGGTGAAATGCGACCTGGAGAGCTCCTCTCCGGCCCATGGAGAGTTGCCCATGTCCAAAGCCCTAGGAACACACCTACCCATCAGAAATAGAAAGCCAAAGCAAAAGGCATACCTACCACAAGCCCCGAAAACTGAGTTCATCAAAGAGAGGTGATACCTGTCCTGAGCCCTTACTGGCAAGGTGTGTAGGGCAGCATGGTACCTCACTGCAATCCCAAGAGAGGTTCTGTTTTCTCCTGCGGAGACAAGTGAGTCCACAGACACTGCCAGTGATGTCCCTGGACTGGCAGCAGGAACGCCTGGGGTGAGGAGGTGACACCCATGACCCCAGACAAGGAAACCTGTGCCTTCCCCACGGTCATAAACAGCTTGGGGTGAAGTGCTCAAGGAGGGAGGATGCCTGGTCTGTAGCCATGGCCTGTGAATCTCAGCCCTAAGAGCAGTATGTGGGGGACAATGGGGTGTGAGTTACTGGCAATGAAGCTTATTCCCCAGACAAAGGGGATTTGAAAGCCACCTGTATGAATTACAGTCCCCCAGATGGCCATGGACTTGGCACAGGCACCAAAGTGTGCAGCCACAGCCTGGTGCCAGGCCTACCCTACTCCTCCCTCTGCAGCTGGTGTCCTCCCAGCTACCGAGGCTCTGCACAACCTTCCAGTAGCTTCCTTATTACCAGGAAATAGTTTGGACTCAAACCTTATTGATAACAAGGTTTTGCCCCCATGAGCTCTGGGGGCTCACTGGCCATAAGCTTTCCTCAAGTGCTTCCACCTGTATCAATGCTGACTCGGATCAAGCTCTTTCTTTTGGTTTTCCAGCAAGGTCCATCACTGGCCCAAGAACAAACAGCAGCCAGGAGGTGCTGCAGACCCCACGGAGTAGCAGATGCTGCCTGGCTCCCTCCACCAACACCCATGCTCTGCCAGCATCCAGGGGCACGCAGGTCCCAAAACACAGCCCATGGGGCTCAACCGCAGTTTTCAAAGCTGAGAGTTACATTTTGAATATTACTTTGAGATTATTGTTACAGACCAGTTTTAGTCATCATGACCTGACTTTTCACTGATATCTGCGAGACCTGACCCAAATTTCTGAGCTAACCCTGTGCTTTCAAAAACTATCTTTTGACAACCTTGGAATGCTCAGAACTGAGGCTGAGAGGTGGCAGGACACTGTACTTTTCACTATGCCAGTTTTGATTTTAAAAGCTTCCTCCTTTTACCCAGAGTCGATACTTTTTGAAAGGAACAAGGGAGGGAAGAAGTGACAGAGGAGTGCAGAAAGGGAGGAAAGAGGGAAGAGGGAAAGAAAGTAAGAGGAAGGAGGACAGGAAAAGGGAAAGGGGGGAGAAAGAGAAAGAAAGAGACAAAAAAAGGAAGGTAAAAAAGAACCAGAGGGAAGGAGAAAAGGAGGGAAGGGGGGAATTTTATACTGTCTTCTGATCCTTCCATTTTCTTCCTATTTAATGTGTTTTCATTCACATTGGAAAAGTCTAGCAATACCGTTCACATCTCAAGCAACACTGTGAATCAGTCTGCCAGAGACAGACAGATATAGTTTTTTCTCAGCTAAGGTCTGATGTGCCACTTCCTGATGAACCAATCTTACCAAACACATGTTGAAATTTTAAGACATAACTGAAGGATTATGTAAGTCCTTTCCAGGATTTTCAAGGAAGTTTTATCATGAGAGTTAAAAGTTAGGAATAAAACCCACCAAAGTTGGTGGCCTGGAGCTGCCAGTGATGCCTGAATACAGCCCTGCCATGACTGCTTTGTGAAAACCATGAGTAAAAAAACTATGAAAATGAGACTAAATTTGTCCATTTTAACTTTTGAAGCTCTTTGAGGTCTCTGGGCTTTCTTTTGCCACTCTGTACCCTCTCCAGTTAAAAATGTTTGAACAGAAAAAGAACAAAAAAAAAGACTAGGGGGACCACAGTAATGGACCATTATTTATTTTATTTGTCCTGAAGGGAGAAAGATAAAGCAACAGAGTCTCAACTTCGTAGAAAAAGTTGGATTTTTCATTATTTAAAATGATGAAGCATAAATTTCACACTCTTTAGAATTGAATATAATACGAAGAATCTATCCAGTTTGGACCAGCACTAGCCCCTGGCAGAGGAGAGCTTCCCCAGATGCATACATTTTGTATGAGTCAGGAGGCAAGGGAGTAAGAGAGATCTCCAGCAAAGAGATAGGCAACAACAAGGCACCGAAAAGCACTTAATGTGCAATTTAATGGATTGTCCTCTTTATAAACGAAGCTCCTGTTGTGCTCAGTCGTTCAGTGACTAAAGACCCCAACCCAGGTCCATTTCCTCAGCTGAATGAAAGGCGGACCTATGTCTCCCAGGAATGCATCTTCTTCCAGTCTCTTCTTGACAGTGACTTCCTGTCTCCACTCTTACAGTTTCTCAGGCCAGTTTCTGCTTTCCTATTCATATAGTCTTCCGCTGCAGCTTTGTTCTTCATCGCTCCAGTCCCCCAGCCGTCCCATCCCAGCATTCAGACCAAGACGCTTTCCCAGTTTCAGTGTCTTCATCCTGCCTGCCTTTCCTCTCTCCATATTCATGTTCAGCATGCTTGGCTCCCTGCTTGGTCGATCTCTCTTGCCTTTCAGGGTCTCACAATCCCAGTCTCCTTCCCCATGTTCCTCACAATTCCTGTCTGGCTTTCTATCCAGCCCATTATTCCCCTCAGTGAAGATCCCGCTCACAGGCATCTCTCTTTTCACAGTATCTGGTCCTTCTCCCCACTCCCATCTGGTTTCTAAGCAGAGCCTCTTTGTCCCACTCACAGTACTGCTTGATGTCTTTTTTCTTTTCAGCCTTCCTTCCATGTCCACTTCTGTAGCACTCCCAGTCTCTGCTGCCATCCCAGTTTCCCTCCCCCCAAGCTTCTCTCATCAGCCCCTCTCAAAATACTCACCCAGCCTGTCTTAATCTTCTTGCTCTTTCCTACTTCTTCTCCATCATCTCCAAGTCACAGTGTCAATCCTTTCCTGTCCAGTCTTAGTCTTACCAAACTAAGGAAGACCTGCTGGTGGGAAAGTAGGTTGGGAAGAGGGAAACTGGGATGTAGCAGAAACTTGTAATGCGAGAGAAATGGTCCAGATGGGATTAGCAGCCTATTTTTCCACTGAGTGGGTCCCCAGGAAAAAATAAAATGTTTGACTGCACTTTGCATACGCAGAAAGATCGTAGCCTGAGGATCACATATTCATCATGGAAAATTTCTGACTTAAAGATTAAAATCTGGCAGTTATAAGTGGCAGAAAATTGGATCATTGCAACTATCAAGGGAACTTAACAATTTGCCATTATTCTAGGTGTTATACAACATCATGTTATCCTGAAATAGTAACTGCTTCATCTGCATGAAAACTTCATACTATAATTTAATTCTTATGTTGTGATAATGTGATACCTCAATAAGGATCAGGACATAGTGTTATAAGACACATACACTACAAAACCATCTCTTTGGGAATGGGCGTACAGACCAAAATGAAGATATAACTGGCTCGGGTCTTCCCATTTTGCCCAGTAACTTTCTGATTATAAGAGCATGAGGATAGAGTGCAAAAGACATGTAGGTTAAGTAGTTTTAAATAACCAATTATCCATATGCAGCTATGCTGGATTTGGTGTTTAATTGCTTCAGACACACAAGCTTTTTATCCAGTTATCTTTTCACAGCCCACAAACACAATTTCCTGTTAAAGCAGCATTACCCTGAAAACTCACCATAATGGATTTTCCAGTCGGAGCACTCTGACCCAGTTCTAAGTCAAAAGTTTTTCCTTACAGCTGAGTAAAAAACTCAGTAAATCAGAAGTGAACAATATTGGCCTTATAATGAGATTTCATAATGAAGTAGAAGCTGAATGCTCAGCTCCTGAAAAATCAATCTCTACATTTTACAGATAAACAACTAGAAACTGCAGAGCTCTATTTCCTAAACCCATACAAAATGCTGTACATTTGACTTAATATTTAGCTGTAGCTTTCTGATTCATAAAACTATAAATCAAATTATTCGCTTTTTTTCTCCCTCTAATAGCTCCACAATGCTGAAATTTTGCCACCAATCTTGAAGTACTGAATAGCTTTTCAACTAGCATTTCTTTATTTTATTTTATAGAGCTTCAGGTTAAAGAATTACCTGTATTTCTGTGGCAATCTCTCTTCTGTTTGGTTGCATAGCACCAAAGAAATAAAAAACATGAGTACTTATTATTTTGCTAAGTGTGTTTGACTAAATGAAGGTATAAAAAAATAATGAAAATCTCTGTAATTCACCATAAAAATTTAATTTCCAAAAAGAGTCAGTAAAGATGTCAAAGAAAAAAAAATAATTTCTATGGTATATACTATTAGACCATACATAAATGAAAATGCACATACATCAAGACTTAAATAACTATATAAATGCATCCTAAATTTCCTGAGACAGATGGTGGATCGTATACAGACAAGATATGTATTCCAAAAAGATTTTTCTTTTAAGAAAAATAAGAAAGGGAAAATGAAAGAATAGTGTGGAAATGTTTAGAATACTATTAGTGGGTAAAGGTTTAAAATACTATTAAATTAAAACAAACCCCACAAGATTATGCTGCATTATTAGACGATGCCAAGCAAATGAATGCAAGGAATGACACAGTCATTTCGGGCCTGATTCAGGAAATTGCTTAAACACATGTATGAAGACATGTTAGTTCAGGAAAGAATGTTAAGTACAGGCTTAAATTCAAGCATGATGAGATTTTCACCTTTACTCTGGACCCCATATTCTGGAATCAGCAGCTGGAGTAGTGGGAGGAGACACTAGAAATCCTCTGTACAGCAAACGCAGGTGAAAAGGTCTCCTACCAGATGACCCATGCTTGGTGGCCCTCCAAGGTCTGGTGTAGGAGGTCATCTGAATGAGGGCAAATCTATGAGCTCCCAGGTCACTGGGATTTCTGTACGGATCCCACTTTGTAGAACAGACTAGGAAGGCTGCCTAATCTGCATTGGCCGATAGCTCTTGCAGGGTCCCGAGATCATGAAGATATTTTAATGTGACCTTCATGTCACTTCTTCTAGTTCTTCTGTGATTCGCCCTTTAGAAATGCATCAGATTGTCACCTAAATACCACTGTTTTAAACAGGAGTTGGGCACATGCATAAGGTCTGTGATTAAGAATACTTCTGTACCTTGGGTGATCAGTAAAGGCATTGTTTCTGTTGCAGTCATCAAGCAGAAGGAAATAGTAAATATTGTATTTAAAACTATCAAGAAAGAGAAAATCTTGCTGGGTTTCTACATTAACTCGCTACCAGAAAAGAACAATGAAAGCACTCTTTACATTTCTCAGGCATTGCAGATAGAAGTTATATATCCTAGATGGCGAATACTTCTTGCCAGGAGTGTTCAAGCAGTTTATAATACGTTCTTTCTCTCTTAAAAAATACTTAGTTAAAACACTTACTTCTGGATGTCCTTTATCTGTCATGACTGTCCATCCTGTTACCAAACTAATAAGTATATTATTCAGATTATGGGATCAAAAGTGAGGCAAGGTTGCCATGGGTTGTGCTAAGATAATGATTTTGCTCTTCCTATGTGTTTTATACTGCATCTAGTATAAACAGCAATTCATTCAAGTTTATATATAGGGTGAGAGAGCGATAATATAGTGCTTGTGTGATGGCTGCTTGGACAGGGTAATCTTAACTTCAAGAATTTCCTCACTTCTTGGAGTTTCTGACTGTGGCTTCAACAAAGAACAAAACCTCCTTGATCTACTCTAAAGCCCCCCACACTCACCACTATGGATTAGTTCAGCTGCTTCTGAATTTTGTTTTCTGAACCATTCCGCTTACGTCTCTATTACTTTTTGCTGAATTTGCCAGCAGACCAGGGAAATTTAAACCCCTTAAAATATCAATCCAAGTAAGACTGGATGTTCTTTGCAAATGTTATTAAAATACAAAATGGTTGTATAATAGTACGCCTTTGCATCATTATGGAAAATAATATTCCAGGTTCCTCTCTTTCAGTTATGCTACACCCTAATTACAACACAAAAGCAAGAGTTCAGAAGTCAATTGCAGAGCTGATGGCAGGGCTTTATATTTACCATACTTTCAGTGGAAACATTTTCCTGAGTAATAACAACTGGATTTGGTCTATTTTTCAGACCAGCACTCCAGGCCTAATCCCAAGCTCACCACAATATGCTGTCTTCGATTGCATGGGGTCAAAAAATCCCCTTGAATATGTAGGATGGTTTTGCAAACTGCAGAATTGCTACTGTCTGTTTTTCCCTGCTCCATGCGTTTCTTCTTAATGTTGCAAGACTTTTAAGTTTGTCCACCTAATGATATAAAATTACATAGCTAGCATTCCCAAAAATATAATTTCCTTTTTTAAAAAGGATATTTTTATAGAGTTAAGTGCACGTCATTTTTGAATATGATGGTTTATTTGCAAAAACATAGATGATCTTTTCACTAAACAGCAAGCAAAATGATGTTATCTCTGAAAAATATGATAATGCTTTTTTAAGGATGTGCAGATGGTGCAGTTAGAACATCTGCAGCAGTGGAGGAGCTGAAGAGAATTGGAGTTCTTTGAAAGGATGAGTTACTACCTCCAATCTATTTTTTTTTTGCAATTCTTTTGCAATGTTCTTCACTGAGAAGCATTCTCTACCCTGGAGCGCTCAATATTTGGCCTCTTTTCAGAGCTTCTACTACACTCAGGAGAAAATCTTGATCACAAAATCTATTAAACATCTTAGTCCACAGTCCATTTTTCAACATATCATCTGCTTAGGTTTTTTATTTGCATCAAACAATGTTTATTTACACAAACACCTTCATAAACAAGATAGTCATGTAATGGAAGAGTGTTAGAGAAGTTCAGCAAGGATGGTCAGAGATGTCATACAGTTTCAGGATGAAGAATAACTACGTAATCTTGCCCTTTTCAGTCCAGAAAGAAAATAACCAGGGAATATGGTAAATGTCTAAAAGACAGTGCCTTTCAGGTAGAGGACAGTGTGGATTGACAGCTCACTGTCTTTTCCAGGAGTAAGGTATGACAAATGAAGCTAGCAGAAATAGAATCATAGAATGGTTTGGGTT
>NW_009940297.1:15953-25008 GCF_000696875.1 Nestor notabilis | reverse complement strand
GCGACACCAAGGTGTTTGGCTCGGTTGACACACTGGAGGGAAGGGATGCCATCCAGAGGAACTTTGACATGCTTATGAGATGGGCCAATGCCAACCTTGTGAAGTTCAAACCAAGCCAAGCGCAAGGTCCTACACCTGGGTTGGCACAACCCCAGGCACAGCTACAGGTTGGGTGGAGAAGCGATTCAGAGCAGCCCTGCGGAGAAGGACTTGGGGGTGTTGGTTGATGAGAAGCTTGACATGAGCCGGCAGAAATAGCACAGATATAGGTGAGCCTGGAACCTAGTTAGGTTCAAGAAACTAAATAGGATACCACCTGCTACAGAAAAAAACAAAACTAAAAAAACCAAAAACCAACCAAATAAAAAAACCCACAAAATAATCAAAGACAAACAAAAACCAAAATCAACTTAAAACTAACTCTAAACCACTTTAACATTGAAATTTACTCTCATATTTAAAGCTTGGTGTTTGGTTTTTTTTGCAAGCTTTTTTTGCAGGGAAACCTGCACTGGCATTGATTTTTTTTGGGGGGGGCGGTGTTGGTGGTATTAATCTTCAAAAGATATCTGACTTTTTAGATCTAATATCATTCTGAGCAGTGTTAATACTAGGGGTTTCTTTTTACCTGTACAGTATGCAATTAATCAAATATCCAATTTAATATAAACTTTTAACATAAATCAAATCTATCTAACTATATTTTTGTTAGTTTTTCTTTGCTGTTCTCTGACTGCTGTCATCTCTTCTGGAATCCGAGACCCTAAAATAGAGCAGCAGATATAATGAGAGCAAGTGCAGGGCAATCAGCAAACTATCTGCCTTTGGGTACTGTAAAGGAAGTACCCCTTAAATAAAAGGGTTGGTTTGTTGGGTTTTTTTTTAAATAAATTTGTGTGGCAGAGAAGACTGGAGAAAATTAATTATGTCATCTTTCTTTTAAGTCTGAGCACAGACAATTGAAAAATAAGTAAATTGGAAATACAGGCAGAGGAAAAATAGACATTAACTATAAACAGCCATTCACTGAAACAGAAGAAAAGCAGTTAAAACCAGAAAAATATCCCAAACTCACAAATTGTGCAAGAGTCCATGAAAATGGTGAATATTTATAGTTTAAGGCTTGTCTTTGTATCATGAGGTTTTTCAAATTACTTGCACAACGTCTACAGGGATTATTGGAAGTCAGAGACAAGAGTAGAGGACAGAAGGTTATGGTTAAACAGGACGTTGTTCTTCTGTCCCTTTGTCCTCTTCGCTCTGTGGAACAGGGAGTAAAAAAAACAGAAAAAGACCAGGAAAACATGAACTGTATTTTACCACAGTGCAAAACAACAATATCCAACATGTATTTCTAAAGCTAACATCTTTATGGAGTGTGAGCTAAGGAATTTTCAGAGGGTTAGCAGAATTTTTGTTCAATGTCTATAACAAGAAACTTTTATATGTATAAATATAGCAAAGAAATAATATAAATGAGAATGTATGAGATTGCAATGTCAATGTGCCAAAGAAATTAAAAAAAAATAGTTCAAGAACTTATCAAGGTGACAGCAAGTCAGAACTTTTTTCTGCTAATAGAGAATCTATTTTCTGTAACTCCATGAAGAATTTCTGTGAGCCATTCACTGCTGGATTTTTTGTAATAAATAATGAGTTTTGTTTTGCTGACTCTGTTGACTGTGCCCACAGCATAATTAGAGATTTTTTCTGCTGACTGAGTAGAAGAAAGTAGTATCTGGAATCACATATAGCTCTAAAGCAAAAGTCTAATATGCACTCATGCAGGGACCAGCTACAAAACTGATGAAATTTATGGTTAGTAAGCGCTGGAGGTTTATAGACATCAAGTTCATAATGTGGTATGATGAGCTTACCAAATCAAAGCTGTATCAAAGCAATACCAGGGGAAATCTTAAACTTTTTTCTATTTCCCTTCAACCTAGCGAGAAGTTCTTGCTGAAATAAGCATCAGTGTACTATAGCCATCAATTTAACAGTGTGAATCTGAGGAATATTCTGAAGTGGAAGTGAAGGTCTATTGTAGTAAATTACAGGTATGGGATGCAATGGCCTTTTGAAACTCTGGTGGTTTGTAAAATTTCAGTATGCTAAACAACAAAAGAGTAAATATAAATGTAAGGTCCCATTAAAAGTAAATAAAAGCTTGCACACGTGGACATGCAAAAATACTAATGTACGGACAGTGTGCTGAGCTGTGATCATTTCCAAATAGTTTCCTACTCCATATCATCTTCTAACCCTTAACAGATAAACGGTTGAGAAAAAGCTTTTTTTTTTTCTTATATATTTTACTTGCCACAGACTTCACATAGTGATACATTTATGTTCTTATGTAATTCATCTTTTAATTTGGACCAAGTTGAGCAGATGGGGTTCCTTGTTTCATTAAATGTGAGGAATATTATATCATCCTAAACAAGCAGCCTTCCATAATGAAAATATTCCCTTTCACTTAATTTCAAGTAGTATGCACAATAGAGAGCCCTCAACATTCTCATGGATATATATTTATATGTATTTTAATTCTAAGATCATACTGAAGAGAAAATAACTCCTAGGATATCTAGAACTTACATAAACATACATTTGAAGAGCATTTTCAAGAGCATGGTATAGTTGAAGATTTTTTCTTCCCTAAGATAAGTAATCCATTTCACCCTAAACTTGGCTCTATGTGCACAATAGAGTGTTGTTAGTCACTGAATTGTACCAGAAGCTTGGTCTCTGTTCACTGCTTAAAATAAAGTATTGATTTTGCCATTCCCAGTTCTGTTGTTCTTTATTTACCTCAACTGCCTTTTCTCTAACTCTTCCATGTACCTTGAGTTTGTTCTTTATTTATCTTCTGCATATTCTGCAGCTATGCCCCCCTTAACATGAAGATTTTTGAGCATAATAGCAATATTCTTTTTGCATACTAATAAAAGCTCAACATTTTTCTTCCTATTACATCACCTGTTGTGCAACTATGATGGAATGGACAAACCTGATAAGTCCATCACACATGTTCCAAGAATTTCCACACAAAAAGACATGTATTTCGGGGCATAGACAATTCTTCGAGCTCTGGCTACATATTCAGTTCGATACTGTGTACAACTTAGTAAAAGCTGTGAAAATACTGATTATAACTATAGTTGAACATGTTGGTGAGGTAATTGTTACTAAATAATTTGTAGACAACAAAAATGTACAGACTTGGAAGAAAAATACTCAAAATCTCTTTTGACTTTTGTATATTCTGTGATCTTCATTTAGTGATATCTTGCTATTCCACTTGATACCCAACATTTTACAGCTGCTAAAGTCAAAACTGCATTTAAAAGATAATTTCGTATTGGTATGAAAATCATTACTATCCAGTTGGTATTTGCTCTAATGCATACCGACTCTTCCCAAATGATGTGCAGCCTAGTACCATTTACATTATACCATTACTTTGCTGAATATACGACTTCTCTAGACAGACCTTTAGGATTATTTTTTTATATGGGATATAAGTGTGAACTAGATGAATTCCTGGGAATTCCTAATTTTGCCTGAGGAGTTTGAAGAAAGAGAAAATAGTTTCAGTCTAGCATTTAGAAACTTTGCATTTCAGCTTTATGCAGTCATACTCAGTACTAGGAATTAGAAGAAGACAATGAATAGAATAGAAAAGGATGAGGTTCTCTGGTCCACAATACTTTCCTTGTGCTATTTAGAGAACTCAGCATGAACAGTGCTGTTCTTGGAAAGGTTTGGTTTTGTAAGATGAGTCACAGAGAGAGAGGGGCATGATGGTTGGCAGATAAAAGTTGAATCATAAGGATGAAGATCCCATGAGTAACTAACTCAGCGTGTGCATGCATTGAGTTACATCCTCAGGGGACTATTTTGAAGCTATGTCTGGGTACTGAATGACTGGAGACTTAGGAGTTAATGTGCATCATTCTAACACCCCTTCCATCCCAGTCTACAGAGCACATAAAGCTAAACTAGTCTGGTAGACAGAAACAAAGAACAAGCCTATTCATCTTCAAGAAGGAAACAATTCCCTTCACCTGCCTCATCCAACATTGTCAGAATCTTCCCTTTGAGGTTATAGGTGCATAACTGGTAAAGGACTGTTCAACAGACTGATTCTGTGAACAGCAGTTGTGCTGAACATGTCTCCATTTTCGGCATCCCAAATGGTCAAGCACTGCCTGGAACATAGATCAACCCCCAGTGTATTATATGTGTCACTCCTAACTTTTAAATTTCCATGCCATAGGCAAACTTCTGATTTCCAGGCTTAAGTCAAATTTCATGTTATATAAGCACAGATTTTTTGCAATAAAATGTAACAACCAAATGATGCAACGTATGAACTGATTTTGTAGAGAAAATGCCCATTTTGATTTGATTCCTTTTTTGTTGAAGCCACACTTGGTTAAGCACACAGAATACTTTAGCAAATGTCATAACTGAACTTTCAGCAAAGTAATATGAGATTCAGAAAAGAATACACAGTTGTGCATTTGCTTGTGAGCTATCTACATTACATGCAGCATGGGTTTAATACTCCTTTTTGTCTTTTCATCAATGAAAATTGAATACCAGGGTATTGTTAATGGAGAAGTTTATTCTCTTCAAAATATTTATAGATTTATACAAATAATTCCCATTTATTCAGATGACAGTCTTCATGATTTCTTAAGGAAAGGTGTATTCTACTGTGAAATATAATTTATCTGAGACCTCAAGATACTCTAAAAGTGGTTAAGCACCGGGTTAGGGTTGCAGGTAAATAACTGCACCATTAACTAGGCCCTGGCCTGAGGTTTACCTAAGAGAACAGACTATTAATTTGTATTGAATGTGATCCAAGAAGCTGCTGGACATGATAGATAACAGTGTGAGAAGCAGGCAAAAGCTGTAGAGAGCACCGTGATGGAAGGCTGGACTTTACACATGGTTAACAGGGAGGTATGTGAGAAATCCACAGATACTTGGTTGAGTGATTACCGTATGAGGCTGAGATTACCTAGATAAAGGTAATAGAAATTCTAAATTTGGGTATGGATGTTGAAAAACTGGTAATAATGGAGAAAAATTAATTGTGTTGGTAGTTTATTTGGAATTAGACTGGGGAAGAGACAGGGAGACAAATGCTCTGAAAAGGAGGGTTGAAAAATGGGAAAACAGATAACAAGGTATGCAGAAGTTGTCAGATTATAGAATCACAGCATAATTTATGTTGGAAGGAAACTTTAAATACCATCAAGTCCAACACGCCTGTAATGAGCAGGGACATCTTCAACTACATCAGGTTGAATATTTGCTGGGCACCCTGTGTTTGATCACAACATTTGGAAGAGGACAATAAACCAAATCTGTCATTCTGATCCTACCATTAGAGACACCTTGCTTTTGTGATCAGGAGGATGAAGGGGGCAGGCAGGGCAGGGCAGGTAGGGCAGGCAAAGGAACATCCAGACAGTAAAGAGAGATGGATCAAGCGATCTGGTATTAATGGGTCTGTGCCAGTGGCATCAGTACTTGCTGCATCATAACTTCTGGTATAGATGCTTTCTGACACTTTGGCACCAAGGCTTTTGCATGCATCAATGAGCAGGAATCCCAGGGTTAGGGATCAGCAGGAGACATGTCAGCAGCATGGGCCCCCCAGAGCAGATATGGCATGTGTTTTGCCTTTCACAAAAGCTTCGGTATGATGGGATCCACCAAATCGGATGGGTGTAATTCTATGACTTCCACATAAGAGGTTAGCAGCCCTGAAATTAATCCAGTAAATTAGTCTGGAGGAATTAAAAAAGTGGAAAATAGGGAGAAGATGAAGTCTAAGGCTGATTTCTCAGTTGAACAAAATGAGCTTCTAAAAATACCAGTATCATAATTAGTTTAATTTCATCTAACACTTGAGTGAGTATTTATTTTGAAATTGGAACCTGGATTTAGCTAATGACATTTGCTGGGGTTTTATCAACCATTTTATCTTCCTTCTTACAGACTGCCTATCGTGTTTTATATTTTCCCTTAAGACTTGAATTGTTATTTCTAAAGGAGGCAAACTGCATAAATAATCTTCAGCCATCTAGCTTTTTTCATTTACATGATGTTTTAAGACTGTAACATTTCCAAAACAGTAATAAAGATCAATCGAATGTTGTTTAAAGTACTTACTGTAAAGCAGTCTTTCCTGTGAAAATTCTGTGTACGGGTAAACACACGAATGGATAAGGAAACGAGTTCACATGCATTTTGCATAACCAACAGACCTAGGCTCAGACATCTATATCCTATTAATGTGACTTCAAATTTCTTTGGTCCAAAATGCAGGGTTTTTTCAAAGCCTTTTTTTTCAAAATTTGGTAGGCTGTGGGGAGTAGATTATCAATGTACATACATACCTAAATTAGACAATAGGCAGTTACAGAATCACATCTTTACAAAATCTTTTCTTCATGAAGCTATCAAGATCTATGTTAGCCAGCAAAGTTACCTAAGGTCTTTACGTTCTGCTGCAGGATGCTGTTAGGACTATTGCCGTGATGACAAAGCTGAGGATTCTGTTGACTTCATTTTAGTATACTAGCTGAAGTTCAAGAGAAAAAGTTGAAAGTAGGCATAGGAAGCTGATGGTTAAAATGATCCTCTTTCTCTTGTGCCACCTGCTTGCCTGTTTGGTTGCCAGATCAACCACTGACAACCTGCTCACTGAGGAGGCAAAACACACAATGGATCACCCAGCCAAGAACTTAGCTGAGCTACAGGCCTACACAACTCTGGTGCTGCTGCCACCTCTAGCCTGGAGACATCACCAGGCTAGCTGGTTCAGAAGGAGAGCAAGGAAGAGAAGGACACCTTAGAAATGAGAGAGAGAGAAGTCAATATTGAAAATCCTTTACTATAAAGCTGTCTTCTCCTTTGGCACCAAGAATCAAAGCCCATCTCTGTTCTCCCATGTCCTACTGACCTACCACATCCATGTTATCCAAAACAAGGAAGATTTTGCACGTTCCTTGAGAGAAAGCACTACTTCTATGAGAAAACCCAAACAATGCAGGCCAAGCCGGCCTATGGGAATGTGGAGAATTACTCTAGACCAGTCAATTCTTCCCATGTAGAAGCCACAGCAGAATATGACCTTCCAAAGGCCTCCCACCTCACAGCCACAACACTCTAGCTGTGCAGTGTGAAAGTGATAGCCTGCTCCTGACCATAACCAATAGAACCCAGACCACTGAGCCATTCCACAGAGAAAATACTACAGTCAGTCATGGCTGATTTAAACCAGAAGGCTGAAGTGTGAGGGCGCTTTTCTGGATTGTTGCCAGCCAGACAGCCAGGAGGGTCTCCCTTTTAAGGCCATCCTGTGAACTGTTGCTCAGGACATTTAGTACTGAGATGAAGCTGGAGATACTGACCAAATTGTGACATCTTTATTATTCTGTCAACTGTATTATCACCATTACAAATCATGAGTGAATATGCTTATGTACAAAATACATGAGAAAATCTGACATAGTTGATTTTCTATTTTTCCTGAAAAAAGCCAAAGTTCTATAAATAAATGACCAAGATGCCTCAATGAACTTCAATTCTGACTCAAGATTCTCAAGTAAGTACAACTCAAGAATTCATTGATAGATAAAGCTTTCAAGAGGCTTGGTCCTAGTTACTTAAAGCCTACAGCTTTTCTTAATTCCTGTGGTAAAATGGAACAATGAAGGTAAACTCTTAGATTGACAAGAACAAGATGCTGCCTTTCTCAGAATCAAATTAATGGAATTCATTTAGGCCATAAGAAAAGAGATGTGCCTTAGTATTTTTATTTAGCTCCTATTACTTTGAAAGTGTGGGTCAAACAAAAAGACTGAAAATAGTCCTCTAACTTGAAAACAACTTGGTCTTAGCAGAAACTCAAATGCTGTATTCATGTAGACATGCATAAAAACATGCCTACTCATTTTTAAGTATGCAAAATGCCACAAAAGTAAAGAAAGTTGGAGAGAATTTCATGGACTATTTCAACGTCAAACATTTCTCATTCTGTTCATATGATGATATTCTATTTTTAACAAAACAGCATATTCAATGCTATACAATTATTGCAGCAGTTTCAAGATGACAATTTAAGTATTCAAAAAATTTAGAGTATTGAGATAAGATAATTTATATTCTTGCTATCTGGCATATAATAAACCTCATGTCATTACTGAGTAAATCTAAAATGTTTTTCTAATAGTCTTCATAGCCTTTTCTGACATTCACAAGTACTGTAATTTGGAAGAGTTGTCTGTTTACTTAATAAGCCAAGTATAAATTACTGTTCATTGTTCCCTGAGACCATTCTACTTCCATCACATTCATATAATACTATGAATATTTTTTTTATTTTTGACTTTTAATTCTTTTTCTTTTCCTCTTTATTATCTATTTTGTTTTTAAAGCCTCTTAGGAGAAAGAAGTAGAGAAAAAACGTTAAGGGGGCTGAAAACCAGATCTTTTCCACTGCACTCAGAAACAGTAGATAGCTTGCTTTGCCATTTCCAGCTTTCAGTTATGTACAGGGAAGAGGTACTGCTCAGGTGTGTTCTGATCCATCTGCCTGTAGAGTCAAGAAATATACTTAATAAACATCTGTCAGAGATGGTATGGGTACATTAGATCTAGCTCAAAGCAGATGTCTTGAAATCCATACATTTCTATGAAATCTCTCTCTTGCAAAAGTCTAGTCAAAACTATAGTCCAAGACTGATTAGACTAAACTCATTGAATACTGCACTGCTACAGACAAGCTCCATTTATTCAGCTATTTCATTTCCTAAGGATGATGCAACACTAACCTACAGAAAAGCATGATAAAGAAGCATGCCTATGAATCCAACAGACATTCAGAAATCCAACATTTAACAACCCCTAGCTAATCATTACACAGCTTCTTTAAACTCTTCAGGAGGAAAAAGGAATGAGGACAGTTGAGAATAGACTTTTGTAACTTTCCTTTGTTTTGCATCTGTGATAAACTGATAATTTGTTTTAT
>NW_009940297.1:7023-15922 GCF_000696875.1 Nestor notabilis | reverse complement strand
ATGCGGTAAGTCATTCCTGTTTACTCTGTTATTCCAAGGTCTGCTTAAGCACTGATAAATCCAGAAATGATAATACATATTTGCTGTTTTTTCCTGAATACAGTCCATAGCTAATGAGCTACAGATTTAGTATGTGGTTTCCTCAGAATATTCCTATCTTACAGGTGCTGCAAAATGCATGCATCTATTATATACCTTCACAATGGATGGGAGAAGAACACAATAAAAAACCTGAATTGCTGAGCGTAGCTCTCAGTCCTGTAACTTCAGAAATGTTGGAAATAAAGATGTGACCAAGTGCAAGGTCCTACACCTGGGTCGGCACAACCCCAGGCACAGCTACAGGCTAGGCAGAGAAGAGATTCAAAGCAGCCCTGCAGAGAAGGACTTGGGGGTGGTTATTGATGAGAAACTCGACATGAGCAGGCCGTGTGCGCTTGCACACCGGTACCCTGGGCTGTATAAAAAGAAGCATGACCAGCAGGTCAAAGGAGGTGATCCTGCCCCTTTACTCTGCTTACGTGAGGCCTCACTTGGAGTATTGTGTCCAGTTCTGGTGTCCTCAACATAAAAGGGACATGGAGCTGTCGGAGCAAGTCCAGAGAAGGGCCACGAGGATGATAAGAGGACTGGAGCACCTCTCGTATGAAGACAGGCTGAGAAAGTTGGGGCTGTTCAGCCTCGAGAAGAGAAGGCTGCGTGGAGGGCTTCCAATAGCTGAAGGAGGCCTACAAGGATGCTGGGAAGGGACTCTTCATTAGGGATTCTAGTGGTAGGACCAGGGGTAATGGCTTTAAACTTAAACAGGGGAAGGATAGCTTAGATATAAGGAAGAAGTTCTTTACAGTGAGGGTGGTGAGGCACTGGGATAGGTTGCCCAAGGAAGTTGTGAATGCTCCAACCCTGGCGGTGTTCAAGGCCCGGCTGGACAGAAACTTGGCCAACATAGTTTAGTGTGTGGTGTCCCTTCTCATGGCAGGGGGGTTGGAACTAGATGATCTTAAGGTCCTTTCCAACCCTAACTATTCTATGATTCTATGATCATATAAAGATCAAATACAAAGACTGATTGACTGAAAAATAATTGCGGTAATAATCAAACTCTGTGGAAAGTAAAATAGGCTCAAATGGGGGCTAAATTTCAGAGCCCCATTTATTAGCAAAACAATTGAATTACAGTCCCCTAACCCTGTTAGGAGATGTAATACTAAATATAAACACTAAAAATGAACTTTTAATTTGATGGTAGTGAAAACCCAGTTTAGTTTACTAGTTATTGTTAAGATGTAATAAACTGTCTTCCGAGACTATCTCAACATGTAAAGATCAGAGAGTATTACATATCACTTCTCAATTTATGTTGTCATGTCTTATTTGAGTGAAATAATTTCTTTGCTGTATTCAATGACAATAAAATACAAAACTTCAATTTTCTCTCTGTATTTGTGCAAGTGGCTTGTTTTCAATAGCTGATTATTTTTTGCTAACTTGTTTAATGTTTAATTGCTGTTTTCTCGCATTGTTCTACACATGCAGTCTTTCTTTCTTTCTTCTGTTCTGACATACTTTAACTGCTAATTTGAAATCCTCTTAAGCATAGAGTTTAATTTCCTACTCCTATTTCTTCCATCTTTTTTCTTATGTTACCTTTCTTTCTTATTTTATAGATTATAGAAACCTTTCTGTTTCCTAGTTATGTACATTTCTCTTGTACACATGGATTTAAATCGCTTTAACTCAAACTTTTCTCTTCACTTATCACTTTCTCCTACTTCCCCATCCCAACACACCTCTTTTCTTCTTCATCAAAATTATTTTAAGTAAATGGGTTAAAAAACTCATTATTGTATATTCTTTTAATTCATTCATCGTACAGTTGCTTCAACTAAGCTTCAACTAATAGCTTTTCAAGTATGTTGTTCACTCTGACTTGGAGTTTCCCAAGTGGCTAAGTGTCTATTGTTCCCTTTGGGATAACGATCCACAGAATGATAAACGTCCATTATTTTCATGCTCATCTTCAATTTCTTTCAATCTTCTGCTGATGCCTTATTATAATAAAGCAAAAGCTTTACAGAATTTTTCTGAGGCCTTTCCTCTTGAAAGGCTGATTTTGCTCATATTGCTAAGCATGCTTTTTTCATTTGGTGTGCCTTGTGGGTGAACCTGCTGTTCAAGCTCTAAGTTCAAACAATGGTAGACCTGGCCATGAAAAATACCTTTCTTTGAACATGACAGGCAGTGCTGTCAGAGCTATGCCTTTCACAGTATCTTCCATCCAAAAAAGACCCAGCAGAATCCATTCTCTCTCTGGTTTCACCACAGCATCCCATTGTACATTTTGTGCTTTGCCACTTCTTCATCACATAATCCAAAATCTTGTCACTCCCAAATCCTGCATCCTTCCACAACTTCTCCGTGTTTCATTAAATAAGATTCCAAGCACTAGGAGAGAAAATAGTTTATTAGTGTGCTTAAGATGGGTGAGATGGAGACAACAGATATAAGTGATAGTTGTCTGTAATGTATATTTATGTGCTGGAGAAACACAAGGGAAAAAGTATGGCCATTCATGAGAATGTTGCCTGTATTTTGTATAGAGGATAGCAAATTACATACAGCAAAGAAAAAGACTTTTGCAGTCATGTGTCAAAAACTCTAATAGCTTAATTGCTGAGCCAGAAATGTTCAAAACATGTACGGATGGTGACGGAAATTAACAGTTTGTTCTACTTCACATATTCCTGTTTACAGAGACTCTATTATTACAAGTCACTCAAGACTAGGACACAGCCGATGTTCATGAGTTCTCTCACTAGTCAAGTTACTGTAAATTCCAGGCATTTTGAAACAGTAGCAGTAATAACATTCACCGTGACGAAGTCTTTTGGAAAGAATGGGAATAGAGATGGGCAGGAATCCAGCAAAGTACATTTATATAACATTCCCCTTGCAAATGCCAACAAAGATCTGATGAAATTAACATTGACTCTTAGAAATTATTCTATTAAAAATAAAATGAAAATAAAAAATACTGTAGTGATTAAACGTCCCCAACAAATGAGCAAATTCGTTTCAGTGAAAAGCTGATGATGATCTTTCTTGTCCTCTCCTACTGCAATATTCATAAAAACAAGTTCTGATGGCTCAGGAGTGTATTATTAAGGTTCAGAATGAAATATTTTCTGTTCTTTTCTAGTAGGGCAGACATACAATTTACCCATCACATGCATTCATTTTGTCTATAAACTGAGCATATGGAAAGGAGCAGCCTATGCAGACATAATGCTTGGCCTACATCATACAAAGGGATACAAACCAAACTCTTACAACCCACCACTTTTTTCACTGTACTAGAAACATATCTC
Source organism: Nestor notabilis (assembly GCF_000696875.1). Taxonomy (NCBI): domain Eukaryota; kingdom Metazoa; phylum Chordata; class Aves; order Psittaciformes; family Psittacidae; genus Nestor; species Nestor notabilis. The sequence goes on along the minus strand of NW_009940297.1, from coordinate 12,554 downwards.
TGTCGTTAAACCTCACAGATCCATTTTTATGTCTTCTAACTGCTGACCATTCCTATGGCAAGTAGACACCTATATAACACTGTTGACCCAAGTTATCCCACACAGCTGAAGTGATATCTTGGATTTTTTTCAAGTACACATTCTTATTTTCACTTTAAGTATGACTTTCAGGTAGAAGCAATCTTTCCTATCATTTCTTGGTTTTGCTCAGGTCACCTCACAACAAAATCACAGCTCTCACAAAATGCTTCAACTCATTTTATCATCTTTCAGAATATTTATCCAGGCTATGCTGATACAAGTGGAGTGCCTATAGATAATGCCATGAGATGAAACTTATCCAGCAACAGCAATTCTGAACCTCTGAATTTCTGGGTGTTGAGACATCTGACAATGAACAATTCAGAATAATCCAGACTAAAACCAGGACTATAAACACTATAAGTGATAAAATATATTACTTTGCCCACCTTCTCCCATAAGGCAGATTGTTTTTGTAATGAAATCAGGGGTTTCAGTATAACAAGAAGGAGAGTAAAGGTGGAGTAAGTATTCTCCTCAAACTAAGGAGTCTGTATGTGTTTGACTAGACTGAACTTTTGCTTTTTTCATTTTTTTACTGTAAGCTCCTAAGAAAGAAATATTATACCTATAACTCAATCTATTCCTAAAACATAACGTAGTTGCCATGCTTCGCTGATTAGGAGTTGTGTGAGGGATACAAAAAACTCTTTCACTGAAATTTTGCCTTTGTCAGGATGGACTGCAGGTATGAGCCATGGGCTTTAGACTTGGGATTATATTTGCACTGCTGTGTAATACCCACGAGCAGTGGACAAACTCAATCTGATACGCTAGTTTTGACTAATTCTAATTGATTGTAATTTATTAATCAACTTGTGTTGCAATTTTTCCTTAATATTCTTTCTACTTCCCCAAAGACACATCTTCTAGCACTGCTTTCAGGATCTATTCCTTCACATTCCTTTGAGAACTTCAAATGAATGGAAAAAAAAGAAATTTCAAGATAAAGTGTATCCTTCTGAGCAATTACTTATTTTTTCATATTATTAAGACAGTGGTTTTTTTAGCAATCTTTTGAACCTCTTGTAAGTGGGAGGGATAATATTTATTTGAGCTGTGATGTACTTTCTTATATTTACTAAATAAATTTATCTCATCACCCTATTTATGCTTCTTAATTTTATTCATTTTTTTTCCATTCCATATCAGATGCACTATACCTCCCACACACAATTGCCTCTGATGATAGTTTGTTTTTCAATCTCTTTAAACCCATCTTGACATTTACTCAATCCACTTACACTTACTATTTGATGACATGCATGTTTTTCTAGCTGCATATTAACTGAAAGTTTTTAATTTCTGTTCTGACATGAATATAAATAATTTATTTTACCTCATCAACTAGTCCCTGAATTCTTTACTAATTCAGTTTTCTTAAACAGTGTGTAGAGGGAACTAAATAAATGCTGAAAGTTTGGGATGGAATCAGATATGATAAATGAAGGAAGCAAAAGTACAATTTTATGCTTTTTGTGCAAATCAGATAAAAGTCAAATATTATTTATTGTTTAATTTTCCCTTGCATATACATCATGCCAGGAAGGAATGGTGTGCTGTGTCAATAAATATAAAGATTAATCTATTCCCAAAACAAGATGTGACCCTGTTCATTTCAAGACAGTTTAAATGTTTGGGTTTTTTTGCCTAATGATAACTAATCTCTAGAAGTTCAGCTTCAGCCAATCAGTCGTAGCCTGATCAATCTTCCCTTAACTTCCCAATTATATCTTCTAATTATGTCATACATTTTTCATTTCAGACAAACATAGGGAAAAGGATTTTGATTATAGAATCTCTGATATGGGCAGAATCCTCACACAGACTCCTCTCTAAAAGCCCTGTTTATGGCATAAGACATTTTCTTTCAACATCAGTTTTTAGACTAGAAAGCATGCATTACCCCTTGAGTATGTTATTAAGAACATATATGAATGAGGCAGCTTTCACTTCCATTAAATCACCATGCAGCAGAAGCACTGCCAACATGCATGATTTTCAGGTTACTTAAAATTTCCACAAACTGGTGTTCTACGGTGAATGGTTCTAACAACTACTTTATGAACCAACAACTACTGTCAAGGCTGCCAATAACTGCAGTCTACCAGCAGTAGTTCATGGTTCGCACCCAGAATGGTTTTCTGAATCAGCGATAATCCACTGCTTGTCCTAGGCTACTGAATATTAATACAATTATGAAGCTTTGAAGAAACAGGAAAAAAAAAAAGTGTTGAGTAAAAATCTTTTTGAAGTTTTCCAATTTTAACAACTTGTATTAATTTGACCAGTGTGTATAAAATTCTTTTAGACATAATACATCACCTTGATAGATGAATGTTTTATAGGGACAGTTATGCACCAAATCTCCCCTCAGACTATAAAGCACTTAGATCTGTAGAAGAATTCCATCTTCACTAAGCAGTCTGCCACATGCCAGAGAGCTCACAAAATGTGTCAGTGTAGGATGACTGTAGAAGAGATGTGTTAGAATACTTGCTACTATCTAGTTTCAAGTAGTATTATATTGAACTCATTAGTGCTGTGGAACACTGATATGTCCATACTGTGTAATTTAAAATCAAAAGTATTAACATTTCTGTGACAAGGTAACTTCACAAGATCACACAAAAGCTGAGCCAAAGAGCAGTCTAAACAATACCAACATACTAATATCTTTTCCAAAACTAGAAATCTTTCCGTTGTTTTTTTTTCCCCACAAAAGAATATTTAATGATAAACCCTGAAAAGTAGACATTTCTGAAAATATTCCAATACATTCACCAGCCAACTGAGGATAACCGAGTCTTGAGTTTCTTCTTTGTCTCTGTAGTAACACCTTGAATTTTATGGCTACACCATGTCAAAGAACTGCCTCATGACAGTCTAACAGCAGAGGTTCAAAGGAGGTTTCCTATATCCCAAACTTCACTGACTTTCTAAAAGCTACTTAAAGTTGACGTGCTTTGGACACTGGTTGAAGTGTTTGCTGTGAGGCACAAGCTCTCTTAACAGTCCTACCTTATAACCCTTCAAAATTCTTTGCAGGCCTCATGAGAGTTCTCCAGATTGATTCTTTGGCCCCAATCCATCCTGAATCAAATAGGTCCTCTGCGTTGTTGTCTGTGCACCTAGAGGAAAAAAACTCAGCACAATAGTCTTTCCTTTAAAGAATATTTTTTCTTCTCTTTCACTGGCTATGGATGAAAGGTCACAAAGTAGGAACAGGGCCTTAAGATAAATACTTTTCAAGTACTCAAGGTGAGGACACAGGTCAGATTTATAGAAGTCTCTTTGGAGGCCACAGAAGATCTAAGCCACTTTACTGTCTTTAGAATATGACAGGTAGTAATTGAGACAACCTAAAGAATTATTATTTTAACTTACTTAAATTATATGAAAAGTTATTAAAAAAAAAAAAATCCATCTAGCTGAAGTTATGAACACTAAGCAGAGAAGAAATTACAGTGCTTGGGGGAAAAAAATGAGACCAGTAATTCAGTATGTGCAAAAGAAAAAAAGAATAAACCCCAAAATAAATAAAATATAATAGACAGAAAACCAAACCAAAACAATGAATAAAACACCTAAAGAATGCTTTGGCATGGATGGTGGTCAGCAAAAAACCCGTCAGCATTGAAGAACAAGCAACATCTCTCTTCATGTGCAGGGTAAGTTATTCAGTCAAAGGCATGTGACCAAGACAGTACTACTGCACAGACTAAACAGAAGAGGAAAATAAAAACAACAAAAGTTTTCCAAGAGAAAGACAAAAATTTTACAGGTAATGGAGGTTGGTGCTGGTGAGATTAGCTTCAGCCATTATGGAAGACGTACTATCCTCTGCTAGATAGAAATACAATTTCTTATGGACAGAAGCAGTAATGTGTTGGAAGTTAATTTAACTACTGATGCCTCAAAAAAAAAAAAAAAAAATTGTGGAAGTCTGTTCTGCAATATTGAGCTAGCATCCTGAGAGAAGATATCAATTCAACTTAATCAGGTAAAAAATAACAATGGAAATTCAGATAAATAGTGGACAATATAATCATTACTAAAAATGGAAATTCTGTAGAGTATTGGTCTCTCTGTACCAGCAGAAGATGGATTTAGTGGAGAGATCTCTATATCTCAACAGAGAGAGACCACTTAAATTGAAGCAGTAACTGTAGGACATTGGCTTGAGTTATTTTCATTAAAGTTAATTTCTAATTAATTTCTAAACAAGTAAAGTAATGTTCTTATCAACAACTGCCTTCTCTTCAAGATTTCCTGGAGAAGTGAGGAGCAGAAAACTCAATTTTAATATGAACACCACTCTGATAATGGACCTTACATGTCTACAAAAAAGAAGGAGGGGAAAGTTCTTATTTTAAAAGCAAATTAAATCTTACTTAAAAAGTAATAAACTGGTAACTCATTAGATATTAAGGATAAATTTATGATGTCCATAAGTGCAATTATTAAAAAAAAACAACTGTATAGCCTTGCCACAGTCCACATCTAATAGTAAAACAGTTAAATCACAAAAAAATTAAATATTGGTCAGCTAGGTATTGTTTTCTCTACTATGCTGTGCTTATAAACAATTCCATCTTGTACATAGAAAGCTCAAAAAGAAAGAAACACTCTAAATCCCCTTTTAAAAGTCTGTCCAAATGCTGTTCCTTTTAATCCTTAATGTAAACAGGAATCACAGTTTTCCTGTTTATGATTGATCTGAAATTCTGAAGATGTGTTCTGTGAAGATGGCTAATTATTTCAGATCAGCTGTCATTTGAAGACTTTAGAAGGATAATGAAGGACGTAAAAATGTAAGTTTTTTTCATTAATTTAAGGGGGAACCACCTCTTAAAGATGAGATTTTACTTCATGCCAAGCACTGCCTCTTATTATAGTTTGCCAACAAAACCAGGAGGTTTTATTCATGCAAGATTTGATAATACCAGTAGCACAACAGGAAATCCAATTTGGTATCTCTATATTCACAGCTTTGTGAATGATACCCTAATATATAGTAACTTCTAACACAGAGGTTGATTTTTTGATATATAGAGGTCAACTAGTTCTTCTCCACTGTTTATTTCACAGCCCAGTGATAAAATATGCTGTCTGAGTGGGCACACACAGCAATGTTGATGTGGTCCACAGATGACAGTCCTATACTTTCACTCAGCCTGTAAGTGCTGAGCTGAAGGGGTGATGGACCATTACAAACAAAGGAAGAAACCAAGTCATGCTGGCTGGTGCTGGTTGTGGAGGGACAATGTTCTGCTCTTTGTGGGCCAGGTGGCTCCTTCCCCATGTCTCCAGCTATCCTCAGGCTCTACAAGAAGAAGCTGCATTTGACCCTGCTCTGTTTCCTAAGGCAGACTCCTGTGATTAAGTAGCATGCTACTGAGATTTTTAAAAGGATCAATATAAACTCCAAAAAAAGAAGGGGGGGGGGG
>NW_009940297.1:0-6982 GCF_000696875.1 Nestor notabilis | reverse complement strand
GCTATATTTTTCAGAAAGGATATGGTGAGTTATCTCCAGGGTTGACAAGGCCAGATAATGTGTCAGTTATTAGGCGGAAAAGGATTAATAGACATCCATCAAAAATATCATGTTCAATACACTGGTTATTCAGGGATAGGGAAGATTGAATTTGGAAAGAAATTGTTAAAGTATCTGAAAAGTTAATTTGAAATGGGAGGAGATACCAGGCACTAGATCTTATCTAAAGGTTTATTTGAAGCAAGAGTCCAAAGCATTCATCAGTTCTACAGATGCTTTAATGCGTGATTAAACAGAATTGGAAATGGAAATCAAGGGATACCCCAGAGCTGAGAAACTAGTTTAATTATACTGTCTGGAGTAACAAAAGTGGATTCTCCCTTCTATGCCTTTTAACACTTCTGTACAAGGGACAGGCAGTTGGGAGAGTAAACGAAATATGAATAGGAATCAGGAATAAGGGAGAAAGAATGGCTGATGATATACCTCTGATATGTGAAAACAGTTAAGGAAGGTGTCTTGATACGCATTGTACAATTTATTGCCAGAGAGTTCCCACAAGAGCTGAGCTAATAAATTCATGCCCTAATTAAGCCACATCCCTTTCGTCTTGCTTTTCATCCCTTGTGGTTGACAACAAACATAATATTTGCATCCAATAGCTTGTACACTCTAGTCCTTTCAATGCTATGGTTTGGTCAATTTAGCCAAACCTTTATTTATGTAGTCTTTCTTCATATGCAATGCTACATTAGCATTGACTTCAGCTAGCAATGGTGATTCAGCAATTTTGCTAGAAATCATAGAATCATAGAATAGCTAGGGTTGGAAAAGACCTTAAGATCATCTAGTTCCAACCCCCCTTGCCATGGGCAGGGGCACTTTGCACTAAACCATGTCATCCGATACATTGTAGCTTCTATATATTTTTTAAAAATAATAAAGATATTCTTTTATGAGTCAGGTCAACCCCTGCTTTCTTTAGAATCACCTTACCACCTCTACTGTCTTCTTTTCCAACTATGCTACTTTACCGAATTCTTGCTCCCTTTCTTACTCATCCTGAATGGGTTTATTTTTATACTATATCATTTATTTATTGGCTTACCTCCAAAATGAATCATTTTCATCCCCTCTCTTTTGCTATAGAGTACATTCTGTAATCTTTTAAAGATTTTTGTCATTTTTTTAGATTTTCTTTAGTCCATGTCCTTTCTTCGCTACTGAGTTCAAATGGAAATTTAGTGCTGTAGCTAGTGCTTAGCAAAGATGATGTAAAAGGACTGTGATGTTCCCTGATTATAAAAATGATAAAAACATAAAAAACACAGAAAATATTAAAATTATTTTATTAATGCATCCACTGAAATCTCTCAACTATGCACACAAATATAGATACAGCTCATCACAATGTTGCTTTTCTTTATTCAGTTTTCTCATGTAATTTCCCTAAATCCTTTTAATCAATTCTGATGCAGTTGGACTGTTCTGAATTTTCTGACACCTCAGACACCTCCTAGCTTCCTTCTGCCATTTGGATTTGTTGCCTCCCATGACTGCATTCCACTTTAATCTGCCCTGAACTGGCAGAGTGATGACTTTCTATATGAAATGCTTAATTTATTTATGAAGAGAGGAAATAATATGGACTCATTATAAATCATTAGGGCTCAGCCTATTGCTCTGAAAAGTGTCCTGTCTGTGTTTATATTGCATCAAGTAGCTTTAGGACAGCCTGTTATCTGTATTACTGGAACACCTGAAAGATTCAGTTCAGAACTGGTACAAGAAAGCCAAGTTAGGAAATGGCATTCCATGTAGCATAAACTAGTCTTTTTACCTCATTTTTGACCTCACAGCTAGGCTTATTATTGCCAGCACAGTAAATACTAAATGGAGTTGCTAGCAAAAAGAGGTCCTGACACAGCAAGAAAACTAATACTCAGTTAAAACTAACACAGCTGACAGGTGAAACAGAGGATCCTCAGGTGGGAAGATGAATCGGAAAATCATAAGCAGATAAAAAGCATGAGATACTGTTACAAAGAAAGACATTGTTCTGACTTCTCTCATAAATTAGATATTCAGAATAACAGTTTTGCTCTTGATGTCTACAGATTAGAATTTGACAGTTGTAGCCTGATATAGTAGGATCTTAACCTAGTAATCACAGTGAAAACAGAGGTTGTTCAAAGAATGCAACATTTAGTGTGAGTGAGGATATCCACATCTGTCTCCAATTCTTTTCTTTCACTGATTTACCTTATTTTAACATGGAATAATTCCAATGAAGGATAGAAATACTACACTCTACAATTATCAAAAATGGAAATTAATATTCAAAACTGTGAATAAAGAAAAAGATAGATTTCTGTTTCATAATTTGGACTAATCTCACATTAGAAAGTAACAAAAATTAAAGCAACACAAAGATGCTCCAGCTATATTCTGAAAATGTTTTTCCCTCAGCACCCAAGGAGATTATGAGTTAGATGATGCAGAAAGCTGTGAGGTTCTTGTTGTTGTTGTATTTTATATTTTAAATAACATTAAGTGTACAGTGACTTTAAAGAATCAAGGTGTGGTGGGATGCTGTGACTCCAGTCTGATATATGTTGGTCGATAGAAGATAATTACTTCATGTCTGCTTTTATAGGAAACACTTGATATACTTGATGAATTTTACTAAAGCTTAAATTCCAACTTTGGACAATGGCACATTGTTCCTGTTCTATTACTTGCAGGGTAGCTGTAATATATTACAGCAGAATAGCATTCCTCTGGTGTCCATTCACCTGGATCATTTTGGTTCTCATCCATTATGCACCTAGAGAAATGAAACAAGCACTTTTTCTCTACACAGTCTGTAAATTATGAAACATTGCACAGTCAGCCAATGTGAATGATTAACTGAGATCAAGAGATATTTCACAAAAATGGGCTCATTCTTCTCAATCAGAAACATAAGTTGGTATACCAGATGAGAAAATTATATCAAATATGAGTATTCTTATTCTGATCCCTGGTGAGAGCTATTGTCATTTCTCATGTAACTACTTACCATTGCATGACCATAAAAATAAAACTATTATAAGGATAATTTTGTCTATAAATAAGACACATCCTGTATACAGAATTGTGTTCCTTTTCATTAGCATATATAATGTATATGAAAACCTATAATAAGAAGCTTTCATAATGAAGGTACAAAATTTTGACAGTTTGAATCTTGTGGCAAACTTGATCATTGATCTTATTATCTAGTTTCATCAAATTTATTTATTATCCTAGACTTGAAAATAGTGAGGTATAACTCAAAATCATTTAGCAGCTTCAATTAATTTCCATTTTGCCTTTCATCCTTGCAGGCCTAGAAAACAGTATAATTTTTGCAGTATTCTTCCCGTAAATCCAGAGTTAGGTATAATCTGTGAATGTATCACTTCCTGTACTAGAACAGAGAATTTAATTTCAAATTATTGTCCACTATTCTCTGATCCATGTTAACCATTATTTTGGACAGCAATTACTGATAACTTATATTGGATTTACTTCTATTTCTGCTGTTAAGACTTTTTTAAATCTAGTCTGCTACATCTTCTGTAAACATGAGCTTCATCTTCTGAATATTTACAATCAATCTTAATTTTATTAATACAAATTGTGTCACTGAATTCAATAAAAATGTTCAGGTATTAAAAGTCACGTTTTGTTGATTCAAGACCTAACAAAATAAGTTTACAGGAGTTGCAGTGATCACTGCATGACATGATTTTCTGCAGCCCTTGACAATTATTTCTCTTGATCCCTGATTAGGCTCTGTAATCCCACTGGGAAACAATATATGTATACAAAAAAAAAAAAAAAAAGTGTTTCTCACCCAGAATTCAGTGCTTACAGTACCACATAACCTATCCTTGACATGAAGGCAAATATGTAACTCATGCAAATCTATATATGAACACTTATTATCAACGCAGATCCATTTTGCTTTTAAGCTGAGCTGCAATTTGTCACTTCTACATAAAAACCTCTTAAAGGGTGATGTCTTAACAAATATAAACTTTTTTAGTCTAATTTAAGTGTCCTCAGAGTTTAGTCTTATGTTTAAGAAAAATTATTCTCAGATTAGAAAATGTTGAAGTATAGCTTTTCTTGAATCCTCATCTTTGGCACTGCTAGCAATTTATTTTATTTTATTTTTCAAAAACTCCATGAATTCACATAACTAAGCTTTCAAAGACAGTGTAGCTATTGTTTTTGAATTGATCTCAATGGTGAATTGGAAATGCTTTCTCCCTTTTTTAAGTGATTTAATCCCTGACTTTCTTGCCTGTTCACAGCTTTGAAGGGCCAAAATAAAGTAAGTTATGATTTTTAACAATTCCAGAAGCCACACTTCTTTATCGAATAGTATTTGGCAGTTATTTCCTATCAGCCTTTGAAAGATGAAGAGCAAGAAACAGGAAAAAAGGTGCAATAGAAGACTATAAGATGTATGCACAGAATAAATTAGAGCAAATGATATAAATTATTAGCAACAGATCAGGCAAGGACATAAGTATTTTATGCCTGATCTCCCTTGGGCAATAAAAATGAGTGGCATCATTACATGGCTTATCATGCTTTATTGTATTTACACCTTTTAGATTGTTTCCCTGTCTGAAGTGAACTTCAACAGCACCACAAAGATTTTTTTGAAGGAAAAATAACCCTTTTACTAATTACTTTCCCATTCATAACACTTTCTTGTCAAATATGTCCATATACCTGATCATATACAGAACAGTTGGCTAAGAACAGGTGTTCTAAGAACATGTTTTGGTCATGTTCCCATATCACTTACAAGCTATTTCTCATTTGTACATATCACTGTATTGCTCAAAAGTAGATCTTTTTTTTTCTACTAAAAAAACCCCACACCACAACCAAACCCCACCACCAAGCCTGAGAAAAAAAAAAAAAAAAAAAAAAAAAGAGAAAAAAATAAAGTCTTTTATTTTGTTATTAAGAATGACCTTACAAAAAAAGTCTTTTCCTGAGGAAAATTAATACTTTGAGATTCCTGAAACCTAGGAGTACCTAGTCATCTATCATCAGCCATTTTGTAGTATTTTTGTTTAAAATAACTCACACACTTGTTACATAATGGCTCTGCTCAGAAAGATGGCTTTATGGCCCATAGATATTTAGTAGCTCAGCTGCAACTGATCTGCCTGATGAATAGGGCTTTTAACTATATCATGATTTTTTGGAAGGTCATAAGTGGAAAGAAACTAATTGAATTGGCTTTTGAATTGGTTGGGGGGTTGCCAATGTTTGACAGATAATGAAAACCAATTTAAATCACCTTTAACAGGAGAATTTCTTTGGCTCTGGGATTATCACCATGAATTCACATACTATTCCCTGGGTGCTAGTGGAAACCACACTTTTAATTGCCAGTATTACTTATACGTGAATCATACTGTCAGCAGGACAGTGTGTAGCAACCACACAGGACCTGTATAGTGCTGTAAAGGCAAGCCGTTAAATTGCGAATGTCTTTGCTTCAGCCTAGAACAAATAGCTAGACTTTGGCAAAGAAAAATTCTCTCATCATTCAACTTAACAAAATATTTTTCAGGTGTGTTGCACAGAATTTGGTGCTCATTAGGGCAATCACCCCTTTAAATTTCTTGCTCTCTAAAATTCACTAATTTCTTGTCTGGAAGATATGAACTTTAAGGTGAACTTCTCATTCTTCATGTTGTATAAGAATAAATCTTTATCAATGCCCAGCTTGAAACATTTAATTCCACTAGCAAGTTTGCCAGAAGATAAGTGCTTAAAAACAAGATTGACTAAGTGGCTATGGCATCCATCTTTCTTTCTGGATTTTTATTCTGTTCTCATCATCTCTGTGTATTTTAAAAGTAAACACAAGAGATTTCTTTCTTTCTCTTTCTTCCTTCCTTTCTTTCTTTCCTTTCTTATCTACTGCCCTTTTTTTTCTGCTAACTTAATGGTCGCTTTTAAGAAACTAATCTTTATCATTCTCTGTGGTAGTTCCATTCAATTTTATTACATTTGTATTGTCCTTTGTAATACTTCAGAAAATGTATTTATGCACAATAGCACCTACTAAGTCTCCTGTATGTTAAACTGGTGGGCAGACACATAGGGGAACTATCACTCAGAAGTTTTACTTACACATGTTGTAATATTTAAGATAGAGGTCTCTTTCAAAGAAGCTACTACTATGCATTTTCAAATAGATTTTTAATACACAGCATTAGATCCTCAAATGTGGGCAACTGTGGGAGCTCTTTTATATTTTACCTTTCTACTGCATTTTTTAAGAATAGTCCATACAGCACAGGTAAAAAAAAAAAGTGGTAGCTGCTCATCAAGGTAATGCAATTTTTGTAAATAAAAGCAAGTAACTGATTTGAGGGTTTGGTTTGGGAGGTTTGGCTTGGTTTTTTGTTTGGGTTTTCTTTTTCTCTCTGGTAAAACAGCAAAGCAGCTAGTACCTACACAAAACAAATAAATTAACCTCAAAATTTGAAACATCCAAAGATTTGCTTTCATTGTGATTTGACTGCATTGTGATTAGCAGTATGATTCTATCCTGTATACAAAGCCATCAGTAAATATAAGTCAGAAAACTATTTAAATATAGTTTTATTTTCAATTTTACTTTTTCAGTCATCTGACAGTAGACTTTTATCTCTCTATATGCCATTCAGGTTCCTGCATTTGGAGTTCTACTGAGTGTTTTTTACACGTAGGATTCTCAAAAGCACTGCAGAAGAGGAAAAAAGCAAAAATTCAGTCCTTTACCTCACCAGTGACTTTATGCGGTGTTCTCCATTTGGCATATTTTCACAGCGTCCCGGAGCCTCAGCTCGGAGCGGTGAGAGCCACCGAAGGAGCCTCAAGTCCTCGACAAGACTTGCCCAGGAGCCAGCAGCTCCGCTGACGCGAGCAGGGACTCACC
>NW_009940296.1:0-7572 GCF_000696875.1 Nestor notabilis | reverse complement strand
TCCATGTCACCAACAAAGATGTTGAAGAAGAATGGTCTCAACACCAATCCCTGAGGGGCACCACTCGTTAGTGATTTCCAACTGGACAGTGAGCTATTGACCACAACTCTTTGTGCGTGGCCATCCAACCAATTCTTTATCCACTGAGTTCTGCTACTAATCAAGAAGGAAAGCTATGCACAGAACACAGACAAGGCTGAAGCTTTTAATGACTTTTTTGCATGAAACTGCAGTAAAAACATCCATTAAAGAGAAGTACATAACTAATATCAGCAACAAAAGTGGAAGATCTCAACATGGAATAGGAAAGACATGAGCTGCAAAGCACTTACATAAGTTAAATCTATGTGATCTGATGAGCTTCATCCTAGGATACTGGCTGATGTAATGAAAAAAACTTAGTGGTAGTCTTTGAGAACTCTTGGAAAATAGCTATGGTACCAAATGATTTCTCTTTTTCTGACAGGATAACAGGCCTTCAAATAGGAGAGCATTAATAGATGACACATGTAAGCAAGGAAGCAAGGATGGAACAGTTCTATACAGGCCAAACCTGGAACTTACAGTGCTACATTACACATAAAAGCCTGAAAACCAGGAATTACAATGTATATGATTTAATTGTTAAGCAGATGAAAGCTAAATATGGAGTATGTATATTAAATAAAGTAGCTCTTCTTAAGTATCTGGTGAAATCCTTACATCTATGTGATGAAGTGAGTAACAAAATCAAGCAGCTGATTATGAGCAAGAAACAGATTTGCATACTGAGAACACCAAAAGTTGTCAATATCATCTAGGATAGTCAGAGGTTGAAGATCACATTAGCTGATAATAATGATTGGCTGTGTGTTGGTAGTAAATAGAGGTTTGCACAAACTAGGAGATTCATGTCAGACATAAGTGAAACAATAGCCAGAAGAACATACAACACAGTGTCATAAGAATAACCAAATACTTGAAAAGGGAAATTAGCTGTGGCTAGGCAAACTGTTCCCTGAAATGAGTATATTGGGAAGAGATTTTAAAGCAAACAGCAGAGGCTACCATCTGAGCAATAACACTCTGGATGCCTGAAAATTGTACGAGCCTGTAACTGGAGTGCAGGAGTTTCCAAAGAGCCTGCGTGGCCCAGATGTCACTGGCATCAATTGGTCGGTGACATCTAGTAGCCTCAAATTCAGAAAAGAACTGGCAGCTTATGGTTGCCTGTTCTTTTCCAGCATCTATTTCCAACCCCCTAGTCCAAGGCAGGGGGGATGTAACTAGATGATCTTACGTTCTTTCCAACCCTAACCATTCTGATTCTATGACCTCATGGTGGCTTTAGGTGCTATTTCATATGACATTCCCATGAACAAACCAAAGGAAAAGAATGAAGATGGGATCACTGTAATATGAAAACCTGACTGGTTAATTTTCCTGCAGTAGAGCTGGTCTGTTGGCAAAGAAGATTCTGCCTTGATACTCTGATTCATTTCTGGGTTATCATTATTTGCTTGGATGCTGGAATAAATAGAAATACAGAAATAGGAATAGATTATATGGTGAAAGTACAAAATACTGAACAGATGTAATCAGCTCTACTGATATAGGATATAAAACATTTAAAACTTGTTAATTCTCCAAGAAAGGATCTGGGGGGGTTGGCAGATGATTAGTTGTCAATGTACTGACATTATGTTTTACAATAAAGACAAACATCTTAAAAAATTTATGCACAGACTGATCACATTGCTTGTATCCATGCAGTCATTCATATTTTTACACATCCTCCTATTTCATGCACATTCGTAAGGCCTCAGCTGGAATAGTGTATGCAGTTTTACATGCTGCACTTTAGGAAAGACGTGCATTTATTGCGAAAAACGTAATACAGCAGCAAAGAGGCTAGAAATTCTAGAAGCTCCTCAGGCAGGACCCTAAATTAGTCAGAATTTTGGCACGAGTCTGACTATTTCTTTCTTTGTGAAATCCCCAAAGAATTAATTGTTCTTAAACTCATAAAAGACAGGGATTATTAAACTATTAACTAGAATTCCTAGCTTTTTAAATACAGACAGATTAGAAATAAAAAGGATTTATATGCAGTGCTGTCTCTCCCAACCCACTGATGTTTTACTTCCATCCTGCTCAGTGACTAAGTCACAGCCCAGTTCCCCATACTGCCTTTCCAACACCTCTGAAAATTTCCCGTCTGCACCCTGTTTCTTCTCAGCAGCTCAGGTTCTCCTCCATCTGCAGACCTTTATATCTTCCAAATGACTTTCTTAATCCCTTCTACTTGCTACAGCATGCAGTTTCCAGGAGCCCTGCCCTCTGCCAAAATCAGCTGCTTCCTGGGAAGAAAAGTATCTCTTCTGTTTCCAGGTAAGCATCTTAAGCTAAATCTTCTCCTGAAAGGAGCATAACATGCAAAACAAGAAGTTACAAAGATACTACTTGTCCCATTCCTGTAAGTACTCATCAAAAATAATCTGTTCTCCACTGCAGATACGGAGAAGAAAAGAAATGATAGTCTTAAATTTCAACAAGAAGGATTCAGGTTAGAGACAACATACTGGAAGAGATTACTTGGGAGGCTGGTGTCTTTCTCATCAGTGATACTTTAAGAGTCAGCTATTCATCTGTCAGCAACAATCTTAATATAGTTCACCCACAGAATATAAGCATAGGCAAGAAGATCCCCTATAGCATCAAATGTATGTTGTTACTGTCTGACTTTATCAGATTGTTCATTTCAGCAGATGTTAAAACTGGAGTGTCATTTTGCATATTCATGATTACTGGGGACTGGGTGAATCTGAAAATCACACAGACTTTGGAGTGACATGAAAGCATATGAGCAGGGAAGAAACTACCTTAAAAATACATATTGCTTGACTAAGAACTGCTTGAAACTTAATGCTTTCAATGAAGTTGTGCTTTGAAGTTTTAAGTCTGCTTGACTCTCACACTCATGGGTATGCCCTAAAACTTATAAAACCAATGTGATACGGAACCATCAGCCTGTGAAGAATATTAGGTAATATTTGAATTGTGTTGAATGGTCAAAGAAGAGAGGTGATGCAATGCCTAAAGTTAGTTATTCTTTGTGAGAGGTATTTCTCTAACCAAAGTTGAAAATATATGAACAATTCAAAAATTAGGTATTAGTGTACTGGCTTTTGAAAGACTTAAGAAAACATTATATTTAAATTTTTCCTATAGCTTTACAGCTTAAATTTCATACCACAAAAAAGAAACTAACTGGGAGTGGTTTTATACTTTTGCTTTATTTTGGTTTGTTTTTTTATTTTGGTTGGTTTGGGGGTTTTTTGTTGTTGTTGCTGGATTGGTTTGGTTTTTGTTTTGTTTTCTTTTTATCTGAGACCAGTACAGCTATATATATACAGCAATATATATGTAATACACAGCAATAAAAGGTGTAGAGCAGCAACTAAAATCATGACCAGCTATTTCAATATTTGTTAGTTGTCAACATTTCTTCTGAATGACACTTCAAGCTTGTTCCTGAATTTACCTGCTTTTTATCATTTATAGAAGGTTCAATGCCTAATAATAAAACACTAAAATAATATTTTGGCATCTCTGAGTCAGTTTTACAGCAACCTTCTATACAACACACAATCTTTATTTTATGCAAAGGAAAAATCACTGTTATGTCCCACACTGCTCACTAGAGTATGTTTTTTTTTTTTTTGCCACAGTTATGTGGTTTCAACATATGTTCAGAGAATATTGTAAATGAGGCTTCTGTTGTCCAGTGATACCTAGAATGGCATTTGTGACACATATTAGGAAAGAAAAATAAAACAAAAAAATGCAGTACTTGTACAGCTCACAGTTATGGTCACATTTAAAACAGACTTCTTTGTTGTTCAGACAGGAGATTTGAAAGTATTGGTTTAGGAACAGCTGCAACAAATTAGTCAGTCCACACACGCATAGTAATTTAGTATGCTGCTGGGCACATCTGCATGGTCTAGCTGCAAGGAAACTTCAGTACTTTCCACCTGCCTCAATTGAGGAATTTGAGGTGAATGGGATGAAATTAGATCCTATCATATTTACAGCTGCTTCATAACACGCTCCTTCAGAGCACTAGCAAAAAGTTGGCATTCTCTCTCTGCCAATGAACAGGCAGGAGCAGGTCACGTACACCACACCTGTGTGTCTTCCAGTCTTACCTGTTTGGAAAAAGGTCACAGAAAGACTGTCGGTTGGGTGCACAGAAGAACAGTAAGTTTAGCATTTATATTACATATGCAGGTCTAACAGAGGGACAAAGGAGAAACTGTCACTCATACAGAACTGGAAGGAAGTTTTCTGAGAAGACATTATGAAACTGCATAATAATTTTGGTAAATTGGATAATAATTTCTTACATGTACATGGGCACGGCTTCACAGTGTAGAGCGGCCCCTTTACCCGTAGCTGTCAGGCAAACAGGATTACAGCAAGGCGAATGAAGTAGCTCTGAGCAAATTACACTTAAATTACATTTCCCCAGTCTCTCTCTGGGGTTCCTGAGTTCTTTCTCTGCTGTACCAAAATGTGTTAGACACTAGAATCTACTTCTGGATGCTTTTCTTGAAGTAAGGCTAAAATTACTTCAGGGAGTTTAGGAAGGTTGTAGGACTGCTCGAAAGCTCCCTTTAAATAAGGGAAATAAGTCAGGACATAGAGATTGAAAGGGAATGACCATCACTGCTTTGTACTTTCACTTTGTTGATGGAGCTCATTAAGAGATGAATCTTGACTGACAGTCCAGTTGTTGAACTGACAGATGAGTGGGTTCCTTACCTGTTGGTTGCTGTTACACAGCTTATCATCTGCTGTCTCCCAGTATATGATTCCAGCAGAAGATCTATTCCAGCAGAAGATCTAAGTTCAATTTATATATCAACTTGTCTCACCCTTGCTTCCACAGCCGGCATCAAGAAGAAGGTGGGAAAGATGTTATGAAGAGCTTCTCCCCAGTAATGTCCAGGAAACTATTTTTCACAGCAGGGAATGGACAGTATGGTGTTCTTTAAGTCTTTACAAAAGATTTATTAGGACATACATTTAATCATGTGAGAGATTTGAGCCTGTACTTTAACTCTTCTTTATCCCCTCATATTATGCAATTTTAAAAGTATATTTCTCTAAATGTAACAGATTTTGGAAGAAGATATATATTGCAAACTTACACCATTCAACTGAGAAATAGCTGTCATTTCCTTAGCCACCCAGCACTGAAAAAGATTACTTTTAATAGAAGACAATAAATGCAAGCTGAGTTCTCAGCAGGGTTATTTCATTCATGGTTTAATGGACTTTCTGGATTAGTAAAGTGTTCAGGTACATACTCCTTTATGAACTAATTCTTATGTGATTTTAGAGACTATATAATACTCCTGGACATTGCTCCTGGGAAAAAGGAGAGAGCAGCTTCACCACCACTCTATATAACACACCCAGACATTTCGCACCACCTGAGTCACTCCTTCCAATGCGCTGCGCAAGATCTTTCCACATCGAGACAGAAAGCTTGTTTTGGCTATGTAGGTTATTCTGGTGGACGGTGTACTGGTTCCTCCATCTTTCTCTCTTTATGAAAAGCCTTTGAATGGGTGGAAAATAGATGCACTAAGCCACAGGAAGAACTGCATGTCAGATGTGTAGTAAATGCAGAGCTGTAAAGTGGCTTCTGGTAGACATCTGATCTTTCAGACTTTGCTTATATATGCAACAGCATTTCCTCTGTCCTACAATCTTGAATAAATAGCACAGTAAAAATTCTGGATCATTGTTTTTAGTGAAGAGAGATGAATGAAGAGAGATGAATTAGGATTCACGATTAGATGATAAGTTGCAGGTAAGGCCACAGGCAAGAGAAATTAAATTTAACAGTACTCTGGGAAAAAGTACATTGCAACAGGTCCTTTGTTGTAACACTGTGAAAAATCCCAGCAGACTGGCATGACCACAGTGAGGTGCAATGTCAAATCTGTCTACATTTCTTAATAGCATCTGCAAATATGGAGGAAAAAAGATCAGTTCTTACGGAGGCCTTCTCTCTGTCTGAAGAGAAGACCTGTAGGCAAAACACACAGGTACAAGGCACTGGAGGAATTCCTTTCATCCCATTTACACCATAGCACTAGTGCATGGGATTAACCAGTATTTCACAAAACTAGCAAATGTGTCACATGCTACAGTCTTAACATTCATTTTTATTTGCATGGGAAATCGTTTGCAATTTAAAGTGTACTAGAATTTTAAAAGAATTTAAAGAGAATCCTGAGACACAAACAGAAGTTATTTTTCATTATCTATAACAATTTAATATTTATGCTGGTTTTTAAAGTTATCTTTTTTGTTCAGATGCTAAAATAGATATTTCAAAGGGCCACAGCCTGAGATGGAACAGACATTTTTCTGAATTCACCCTGACATGATTTTTCAGATCAGAGACTATTGTTAAATATAAAGTTAAGCCTGCTATTCTTCACTTTCTCTGATGATTTATGGATCAAAGCATCGCTTGTTTGGATCTTTTCTAAGACAGGGTTGCTTTAAAGGACTTTCACAGGGGTTACGTTGTGAAACTGGAAGCCTTCTAATATGCCTGATCTTGACTAATGGCCAAGATGAAGCTGTGTCTGAATTTTAAATGACTACACAGCCTCCTCCTCAGAATGCTTTAAGGGTCCATTCATGTAGTGCTTATACACAGAGTTCCCATCAATCTTAAAGGAATGACGTAAATATAAGGATATGTTTTTCCCCTTAGATGTACATAGAACCATTTCTGGTTCTGTAATGGAACATATTCTTTAATAAAAGCAATGTATTTGTAACATAGTTTGAAAAAAATCTTTGCAAAATCATTTTTTTGTCTCAGATTGGAACATTCCCTCTTGTTCCTCACTGCAGCAAAAATGAGAAGTGATGAAGCATAAGCAAATGACTGAAAAAAAAAATTAATTGAACAAATACTTGTTGAGTCTAACAATACAGACCTGCCATGGGAAAAGCAAAGGCTGGACATGATATAAAGATGGAAAGAATGCTAGGTAGAAGTATGTTTTCTACTTAATTTTAATTCAAATTCTGAGAGAATGATACAAAACTCTCAATGAATTACAGTACTTTCATGACCCAGGGATTCCAACCAAGGACTGGAGGAGTTTGGTATTATAGAAAATTAGTACATAGTTTAGTGGTGACCTTATGAACAACAGCACTACTTACAGGAGATTTCCTTTTTTGCTATTTGAGGGATGAGCTGTGACAAAGCATTATAAGTTTTCTTCAAACAAATATCAGCAGACAGGAAAGTTAGAAACCTACCTACTTCACAGCTAGAAACCTACTTCACAGCTGGAGATAACAGATGTCCTGTCCTGAAATCAACCAGCATTTATAAGCATTTATCTACTGGCCAGGATGCATAGAACAGCATTAAATTAACCACTGTATTTCTGACCCAGACACATCCTGCTGTCCCATGACACCTGACTTGTAGGAATTTATCTTTTTGCTTTTAAGAACAAGTAGGTGTCCTGGGTTCAGCTACAGCAG
>NW_009940295.1:0-3919 GCF_000696875.1 Nestor notabilis | reverse complement strand
TTGTTATTCCTCTTATCATTGTTATTGGTAGCAGTAGTGGTTTGTATTATACCTCAGCTACTGGAGCGCTGTTATCTCAACCCGTGGGAGTTACATTCCTCCGATTCTCCTTCCCATCCCTCCAGGAGCAGGGGGAGGAAGGAAGAGGGGGGGAGTGAACGAGCGGCTTCATGGTTCCAAGTTGCCGGCTGGGCTTAAACCACGACAATTTCTTTGACACAACATTTTTCTAACTTTCAAAGTCTCAGCATGAACTCATTGATAGCTAGTTTATGAATCTGTTACTTCAGCATTCTCCTGGGGATGCTACATACCTTTCCTGCTGCTATGTTTCCCTTCCTTTCTTCTTCACCTCCAATTGCCCTCCTTGAACTAGGCCATGAAACGGTAATCACAACTGAATCTCTGCTTTTGTTTCCCTGGGAAAAACAAGACAAACTCTTTAAAACTGTTTTTATTAACAGCTTTTTTGTTGTCTTCTTCATTGTTGTAGACCTTAGCTGCTTGTATTGATGTATTTCTTAATGTGTCTTAGCAAGACAGTATACATTTCACCCTTTCCTTGGAGGACAGTATACATTTCACCCTTTCCTTGCATAATTCATATTAAGTTCATTTAATACAGTGCCAAATGTCTTTTGACATGTATTGTACTTTGCTTCTTTCAGGGCCCTATTTGTGGCCCACATTTAACCTGCATTTGACTAACACATCACAGTTCTCATTCTTGATTACAGCTGCTTAGCTTCCATTTTGCAATAGACATTCTTGTTCATCCCAAAGTATAAATCTTTTAGGCTGTACTACTGAATGTATTTCTTCTACTCCAGTAGCAATAGCCATCCAATTCTTCCTGCATGCAGAATTTTTGATTGTCAACATAATATCTTCCGCATTTGCATCAACATAGTTCACTAGTGCCTTTCTGTTTCTAACAAGTTACAGATAACACAGTTAACTAGTTCATGCAAAGTAGTTCATTTTTCCTCTCTTCCTGGATTAAGCTATTCTCACTCTCCACCTCAAATAATATTTTACGTAAAGTGATTCTACTACAAGAAGAAAACTAGGGAAAGTCATGATCCACCTTCAGTAATGGTTAGATTGCTCTCCTGAGATATAAAAGATTAGGAATTACATTCTTATTCAGAGGTGAGCAAAGAATTGAGAACTGTGCCTGTCTTTTCACAGGCTATTGGAAAGAAGTCCTTTTCTCCTTTTTACTTTATTTTAGAAAAAAAAAAAATGTAAATTTACTTTTACATGTAAATTTAGATGTACATCTATAAATTTAGGGGTTTTGTATAGTGAAGCTCATTTGCTTTCTCAGTAACTTCGTAAATTCCTCCCAAAATTTGCAGTCCCACAGACATAGATTAAAATGTTCTTGAATGAAGTTTGTGTAGCAAAAGCAAAGACCTGTGCTTCATGATAAATATGTGCCCCTTGTGTCTGTTGAAACCAGAATATGGAAACCATTCACTGAGAATAGGAAGCAAAATCTAGGAAACTCAGACCCTATAAGGATTAATCCTAAACAATTACTTGCAAACTGAGCAATTCACTTATTAACAGGGCCAGAAATTTTCATCTAACTACAATACATCTATTTTCAGTCATCAAGACATTATCCTAAGGCATAGTGGATTAACATTACAGCTCATTTCTTCTTATTTCAGTACAACAGATGAGAGGTCCAAGAGATTATTTTTAAAAAGTGACCTCTTTATAATGTTTTATGATATTTTCGGCTTTAAACTCATTAATTGGAGCAAATAGCAATATTACCTTCTGCAACAGGAAATGGAATCTCCTCATAAAGGCCAGTATGATGGAAGGAAGCAGATTATCTTTTAAATGGCTGCCACTGTTTCATTAGTATGCCTAAAGCCATGAAGCTGCATCAGACTGAGCAAGGATCTGGCAGCAAGTTGATCAGATTAATGTGCTCTCCTCTGTGGAAAGTCTAAGATGACACTGGCTGTAAAAAGACATTTTAGCAATCAGTATATTTGTGAAGGGCAATCCACACATCTACAGCTTTCAGGCAGGTTTTGGGGTTTGTTTTTTTGTTGTTGTTCTTCTTGGGTTGTGGATTTTGGTTTAGGTTTTCTTTTTTTCAAATCTATTATACTTGGGAGATAAAGATGCACAAAAGACAATAATTGAAAAGCTCATTCCAAAAACACATAGCTTGTGAAAAATCTTGACAGCAGGTAAGTTTGAACAAAAGGGAAAAACAGGATAGAAAGATTGGGTTTTGCCAGATTTAGGAAAATGTTTTGGATTTTTTTTTCAATTTTTATTTTTAAGATCTCTGTATTAATGGCTTTCTGTCCCTTATAAAGTATTTGACTTACTGCTAGCTTGCAATTAGAGGATGGAATATCATCAATCCTTTGCAGTCTGTCATTCCCTAGCCACTAGGGATAGTTCACAGTTCACATGCCATCAAAGAAGAGGTAACATTTAATCTAATCTTTAGCTGCTTGAATCTCTAGGGCTACATTTTATCATAAGCTGTTATGTTTGAATTGCTTCTCTTCATTTGTCAGGTATAGTTTTGCCTCACTCTAATTTTTGGCTGTGGCACACTCTAATATACTTTGCAATACTTACTGCAGAGGTTGTGCAGAGTTCAGCATTGTCGGAGAAATAATTACGTTCAGTATATTTTTGCATTAATGAGAATGAGCTGCTTTGTCGTACTCTTGTGTTTAGAGAAAGAAAGAAAATAAGGAAATTATCTGAGCATTTATAGATAATTTGCTATCAGAGGACATACTTGGCTCTCTCTATAAAGAATTTGTAAAGACAAATTCTGAGCAGAAACTGTGAATTTCATTTTTCCCTGGTATTGTCCCAGGGATCTGGGACTTGCTATTCTATACATTTGTATAAAATGGAGTCGGAAGCATAAGAGATGTTTGTGGGATGGATGTTTGAGATACCATTTGAGGTGCTTTGGAAACCTGTAGTTGAGTAATCTACAACCATCATAAACAATGCCTGGCTGCATCACTGAGCTAATAGCACCAGCAATCAAGAATTTGCCAGTTGGTGATTTAACGTATCTTTTTCCCAAATGTGCCATATGTCCCAACCCAAGCAAAACAAGTGGAAGATCTCTCAACTCTAGAATATTGCCAATTCAAAATGAGGGTGTTCAGACATTCTATCTATGCAGAATAAACCAACATGGCAAGAGAAAGAGATCGACTTGAGAAGGAAATTTCAAATAATTTGGTAAGTTTAGTTGCAGTTTCCTTCTGATGATTCCTCTGCATTCCAAAAAGAAAGAAGGCATTCATGGAAATCCCTAAAAATACAATGGATTTGCTTTCCTCTTGCAGTGAGATGTGCAGCACTGCTAGAAAAATGACCGGAAATATTTCTCTAGATGTTTTTCTGTGCCCTGGCTACAGAAAAGAATTATGAGAACCATCAGCAAGCCTAGAGCACCAGAAGCACTTCAGTAGTATGATAGATATGCAGTACACTGTGGTGATTCTCTACTTCATGGAAAAGATAAAGAGAAGTTGGAATACTCTTTGCAATGCTCTTACTCATGCACTCTCACCCCAACAGAATACAAGGAATTTAAATCTGCTTCCTTCACCCATTCCGCATTCAAGATCAGTAGTTAAAGAGCATCAGACAAAGCCACAGGTACTTATCACACCCTTTTCTCTTAAGTATCAAGCATCTCCTGGTCTTAAAGCATTAGTCAGGGAGATAAAAAGTTTGGGTGTCACTAAACCAGTAGAACCAGTAGTACCACCCAGTGTATTGTCATACTACTGTAAATAAATACCAGTTTTTCCAGGGATTTAGCTCAAGATATTTGTGAATGTCACAGTCTGTATCTTGCGAGGTAGAAGTCAGCTTATAGAATCACTGAATCATAGAATAGTTAGGG
>NW_009940294.1:0-17650 GCF_000696875.1 Nestor notabilis | reverse complement strand
TGAGAGAAAGGCGCTTCTCGTCAAAGACTTTATTGTGCAGTATTGTTGTAAGTAAAAAGCAAGACTGGTGAAAACGAAATAAAGTACAAAAATAAATACACTTTCATAACGATGTCACAGTTCCACACGAAATAAAAAGATAAATAGGTATAAATACAAAACACCAAGTACAAAAACAAATTCTGGCACTTGTCAAGAGAAAGGCCTCGTGAAAGTTAAAAAAACCCTTGTGCTACAGTGGTTTAACACACACATTGGAAGCATGCTTAAAGTAAGAGAGGTTTAGATGTGAAACCCGAACAGAAGGCAAGCATTCATTTTTACCAACATTTAAACTAAACCTAATTTTACATCAACATATCGCCTATGCTAATAATAAATACAGCACATAAAACATCCTTTAAAAACATTCATCTTCAGTACTGATATACCAACAGCACGTCTTGTCACCCGTGACACAGGTTACTCTTGTCACTGTCAATGTTTCCCCTCGAGCTGTTTTCCACTCCTAAGGAAAGGTGGGAGCCAAACCTGAGCTTCCATGGGGGAGCAGGAAGCTTGCCTCTGGCATTTCCTGAATTACACCTGGAATTTTAAGGAACCACAGCGTTTGTATGGGGGAGGCAGGTCCTCCACAGGGGAAAACTCTGAAATTTACACCCCCAGGCTTTTACATAACCACCACGGTAAAGAGCTGCCGAGCAGTGGTGTTCTTCAAAGTGTTCAGGCAGCATTTTTGTCATTTTGCAAACGTGCAGTTTGGGTAACTTACTGCATGGTATACAACGTTTGTTCTGAACAATGTCACTACCTGCAGAGGACAGACGTGGTGGCAGAGGAAAGCAACAACCAGTGCCACAAGCAAGCCAATTCACTCGTCGCTGCCCATGAAGATACTGTCCTCATCCCACCATTAATGTTCCTCTCACATGCTATTTAACACAAGGAAATTTTTGGTCAGTCTTTTTTCTTATATCCACATAAATATGTTCAAAGCCTTCAAAGTCAGGGTGTTGCACTGTATCCATACTGGGAAAGTAACAAAATACAATCCATTCCACATTCTGTTAGTCAGTTCTCTACTACTACTGTTGCAGATCAAAGCAAGCACTGCAAAGACACACGGCCAAGCTTCTCCTTATCAATTCCCTATTAATGTGCCAAGGTCATTAAAAGAAATTACAGAATTCTGCTCAAGTTGAAGAATAATATCCATCAGTGGGAAGACCAAGTTAAAATATAAGCATGATCTTTTAATGTTAGATTTTCACAAATATGAGATTGTGTTTGCTGGGATTTAGTAAGGATATTTTTCCTCCCTGAAATCATTATTTCAGTACAAGGGCCTGTCAGATCATGGCAGAAGAGAAAACACTCAGAAAAACTGTGACTGTCATCAATGAAACAAAAGATATCTGAATTATTATTATGGATAATCACTTGTAAGCATGAAATGCTAAAACAATTAAAATCTTGCCTTCTGGAATTCTTGTAGAACATACACTTCTCTTCATCTTGGCCAAAAGTTGTTTCCATAAGAAAACGCTGTAGACAGCAAGGAAAAAAATCCTAGGACTCTTTCAGCACATCAGTTTGATCTACCTCATGTATAAAAGTGCTGTTTCAGTTTAGTCTTCGAAAGCACGTCTGGTCTGCCCAGCAGAGAATCTGGATCCATGTCTGTCCAACTCAGGAGAAATGCAAAACATTTAGGCCATTAGTATTTAAAAGGAGGTAATCTCAGTCATACACAGAAACTGTGGTTTTAAGTAATGCAAAAAGCATGTGTCAGACATAGGAATTAGAGTGGGAAAAAGTCACAAATTAATGTTGCCCTGTGGTGGTCTTTAAATAAACAAGATTAATAACCTTATGTGCATGTAGCAGTATGAATATATAAGTTTTAACATGCAATTTTTCCACAGGTATTCAAGCTTCACAGCCCTTTATTACTTCAATATGATTGTATTAATGTGTCATCATCTGGAAATGACAAAATATGTTTATAATTTCTAAATATACATATACGCATAGGAATGCAATGTTTCAATCAGTGCTGAGAATGCCATCATTAAAGAACAGCCATTTTATCCCAGTGAGTGCTGTCTTCTTAAATTGTCACAACATTTGGCTTCTTTCTTTGGGTTCTTCCTGCATATGCTCCTAAAAATGAAGTAGAAATATTACCATTTTATAATTATTAGTACTGGCTTTTCTAACAGGAATATCCATCAAAAAGCTGAAAAAGTGCAGGACAATTTACGTATTTTTAAAGCAGTATTATATATTCAGGGGCTACTTTTAAAATGGTAGTTTTCATAACGTTACACCCGAACTGTCTTACAAGAATTATGTATGGGTTTGAAAGTAGCGACATTTTTTCGTATTTCCTTCCTCGGTAACTATTCCATATTCTTTTCAGCTACTTCAAAACATCTACAACTACAAATTTTTTATAACGCTCCTGTCATATCACCAAGACAGAGATTAAATGACTAATAAGTTTATGCCATGTATTACTTTTGAACAATCAATTAAAAAATATTATAAAAGTAAAATATTTAAGATAACTCTTTCCTTTTCTCCAGCTGCTACATTAATAAATAAAGAGACAGTTGTAGGTTTTCACAGGTTCCACATACACAAAGTGCAGAATGAATAAGGTCATTAGGCAGGACCCTTACAAAAGGGAAGGTGCTCAAGTATAAAAATAATGACAAATCAATCTCTCCGCATGAAACAAATATATACACAGATATATATGTTTATAAAGCCATATTATACTATGCATAGCACAAATATCTTTCAGTAATAAGGGTTCAGTGCTGCAGGCTGCTCAAAAGTAGCACAACTCAGCATTCACTGGGTTCAGGCAGTTATCAAGTGCCCAGCAGTGTGAGCAGACATTCACACAAAGCAGTGACAATCATACCACGTGGTGCAGAGCAGTGGAAATGGAAGACAGCCATGGGAGAGAAGTAGTTACCAGGCAAATAAATGAATGTGACAAAGTAAGTGCCAGTCCTTTTTAGGCTCTTCAGCTACTTTTGTCAGAGTTGTAGTGGTTACTCACAGATGTCCAAGGGCTACATTCAGCACAGTGCAGAGCAACTTTGGAAATGCCCACTGAGATCTCACTCCTGCAGGATCCCTCGCATCTGAACACTGTTTCCCACTACACAAAAACGCATTTGAGCTGGCCCAACACTCTCTGGTGCTGGACTCTTCAGCTCACTTGTGATCTTGTAGGGCAACCAACCAGGCTGGCAGCCATGATGCTTTATTTAGTGATTAAACATTAGGTCATCGCTCTCCCCCAAGTTACATAAAAATCTCCCACACATAAGAGGACAGTATAGGGAAGTGGCCTCTCTCCTATGATACACAAATGACCTGCTGTTCACGCAGAGCAAGCCTGATGCCTTCCACACAGGCCATCTGCTCCCTGCTCAGCCCAGACAAACATGTGAGAAATACATCTGGCCAAATGCTGCTGCCACCCAAATACTCTGCGTGCCTTGTGCCCTCTTTTCCACAACACTTACTCACACTGGGCCAAACCAAAGGAGATCAATAGGTCTAGTTACAGCAGCAGCCTGATCTCAACCACCTTACCACAATCAGATCACATTAAATACCCTGTCTGGCCAGCTTGCAGGCTACTGACTGAACAACTTGGTCCTATTTAAAATACTTTTTTTTTTTTTAACTCAACAAATAAGACTCTTCATGGATTTACTAATTTGTACTTTTCTCTTTAGCACAGAACTTTGAAGTACAAAACAATAAAACATAAATTTAGGGTCACTAGTTGATTCCTAAATGAAATGCCTTCTTGACAGAAAAAGACAACCACCAATCAGAGTGGTATTAAGCACTTTGGAGACAAAAATTTAAAAAATCAGAAAATGAAAGAAGAAAAAAGACGACGAGTTGGATGACTACAGTATTGTTTTCTTCTGAGGGTTTGTCTCATACCTAATTTGAATGTATTTATAATAGCTGTATTCTACTAATCCTCCTGCCCTTTTGCCCCTCTAGTAGACACAATTTAACTGGGAGTCAGGAATGAATGAAGACAAGAAATTAAAACTGTTACGGGTTAGGAGCACAGCAGACTGGTATAGTTACAGATATAAATAAATCTCTGTATTGCCTGGACCAAGCCACTGCTACAAGTCTTTGTTTTGTGACATGCGCAACTTCTACTACTGCAAGAGAGGCATATACATTTGGCTTTTTACATCCTCTTTTCAAATTCACTTGGAGTTGTTGTTCCTCTGTCTGGTCTTCCCCAGACAGAACTTGCTGCGTCACTGCAGATGACTTTCAAGGATCATCTCTTGAAAAAAAAGACTCTTTATTACTTAAAAAACCCCACAATTTAAAAAAATTTATTAACAAAAAAATTTATTAACAAAAAACTTCCAGCATACTGCCAAGCCTTTCTTCTCTATTCACATTTTATCCATATTAGAAAACCATTTTCTATTTTAATGTATTCAACTTAAGGCTTTTTCATTATTGCAAAATTATGCAGATTATTTTTTCATGCCATGTGTTCCCTAATAATTTCAGAAGGCATTTTTATTAATACAAGTAGTCTAACCTATTTATAAAGGAGCATATGGAAGTATTGGTATTACACCATGGGAACACATGGTGTCCAAACACTAAATGAGGTTACGCTGTGCAACCAGAACTAGACAGCCTAAAGTTGGTTAGACACATCTGCTCTAAGTTCCAAGAAGGCCACTACCAAAGGCATTGCCTAGCTTTCCAGATAGTCAACGAATAGCAATAAGAAAAGGCAAAGAGAAATTTAGATATATCCCCAAGGATTCCTTTCATTGCCAAGTATCAACTGTCACGACTTCAATAATTATGACTAAGATAAACTCAGGGATTAGCAGAGCAGCACACTCTGCTGACAAAGAGGAGTGAGAAAGAATGCTTTAACTGCAGGTCTGATGCCAGAAGCACATGTAAAAAACACTGCAGATCATTATGAGCTGAGCATGAATTATGAGATTGAGGATGGCATCCAAAACTCAAACCAGTGCTGAACTTGACATTGACACCACTCTTATACTACTACTCTTTTACTCTGTAATTGGTAGAGGTCTTGACTCTTTTTTCTTCAGCACTCCCATTTACTAGTCAATACCAGACACAGTTTTGCAAACTTGCAGATCAGAATTTCCCTTAATGGCTACCTCTGGTTGCTAAAACTATATTGCTTACTTAATTTTCTTCTTCGTATTTCAAAGAGATTATTCACTCCTTTGCTAGTTTTTCTGGAGTGTCAATGAGTGCAACCAAACAACTGCCGTGCTCCACTCTAGTGGTGACAGCATCTCCAGGAGAACAGAAAAATAAATGATCAAACCTTGGTTGTAAACTCCATGTTTGCTTTCTTATTTCCCCCTCTTCAAGCTGAAATGCTACAGATGTGTTTGCCTAGTTTCTTACAATATATCCTTCTGTGGCCACTTCCCTTGGCTTCACAAAGTACTATGAAAAGACCAAACACTCTGGGAAAACATCACATTTAAACAGTGTACACACTGCACGAAACCTCACAGATACTCCCTGCCAGCACTGCTCGAGGGCACTAATCAATAAGAATTTCCCTTATTGGAAACACTTGACACTTCATACAGTCTGTAAGATGCTAGAGTAATATATATAATTTTAGAACTGTCCGATAACTGAAAGCCCACTGGTAAGTCTGAAACTGTGCTTCCTGCCCTTTCAATGGGCTTTGTGTTGAAGACAAGTCACATGTGTGAACAGAACTCAGAATCCAATAACATTAAGATTCTAATCCAAGCCTATTTTGACTACTGTGAGCTTCTCAAACAGTGAATATTTCTGGCAAACTTTTTATGACTGGGCATCTGGTGAGTGAAAGCAAATGAGCTGTGCTGTACATTCTATATACTATGTTTATAGAATTTGAAAGTGGATGGTTAAGTTACCAGCGCGTGTTTGTTTAAAGAGATAGGTTAAGATTTAAGACATAGCAAAGCAGGTGCACAAGAAAAGGAAAACAATATATTGCCCGTTTACTTTTTCTAGATACTAATAAGGTATTTACTATAAGTTCCAAGCACCAATTTTCTACACACCTGAAATAGCCTTGTTAGACATTCTGCTCTCTGAGGCCTTCTTTCTATTTTGCTCAACCCCCTTCATTGAGGTCTTAGGGGTTCTAATTAAATATAAAAGAGTTAATAAGTCACTTGCAACAAAGTTGAAAGGCTGTATCTAAACATATAAAGATACTATCAAACCGTGTTTGGCATGATAACATGTTTACAGTGTCCCACAGAGCCTCCTCCTGAGTACAATTCCTATAGATGTTATTATAGTTTACGCAGATACATTAAATAGGAGAACATCTCCCCATGAACAGATTTTTAAAGCTCTATTTAAGAAACTGATTCAGTTCAGATACTGTGGCGTTACAGTCTACATATAAAAATACACATATTTCATTAGGTGGAAGCGAAGCTTCATGGGATGAATGTTACAAATAGAAATGTTGGAACACAGTGTAAATGGAGACAATACACGAGAGGATGAGAGAACTGTTTTCCTGCAGTATAATCTAGAACAAAGCTTCATCACTCTCTCCAAATACTGTGAGAAGTAAGTAGTTTTACTTTGTACAACAGTTGCACCAGTATGTGTAAATATTATTCAGAAATCACTGTGCTCTTGCACTTTGCATTTACTTTCATATTCAGGCTGTAAAATGCTGTGCCCTTACCCTTGTCTGCAAAGAAGTCTGTGAACTGGGGCATTCTGTCCTTGATTGGGTTGCAGTACACTGGTAAAACACAAACTTTTATTAGTGCTTTTTTCCTTCTTAAAAGAAAAGAAAAAAAACCCAAACCAAACAAACCAAAAAACAAACCGCAAAAACAAACCAACCCAAAACCCATAAGGAATACCAAATAAAGCATCGTGTTTCACATAACAAATTTCAGAAAGGCCAACAGGTTCTCTAATGCAGATGATGTGTACGCAAAAGTGGCTGGAATTAAAATTCCAGAACAGGATTACTACTCCTGCTATTTAAAACGAAGAAACAAGAAAGCACCCAGATAAAACTCAACAGTGCCTTGGGGTCCTAGGCATTGATAAGAACATACTGAATCGTTTAAACTAGTTACTGAAGACTGAACTGTGTTAGTAGACAGCACATCTTCAAAGCCTTTGGGTAAGCAAGGGATAAAAATTGGGTTTAAGGGATGCTGAGTATCTGATTTCTCATATTAGAAAAAGGTGCAGACAGGCCTCATCAGACAGCAGCTGCTGTCTTCCGGGATAGCAGAAATTGAACACTGTAAATTTTGTGATCTAAAGAAACCATCACACAATTTAGGAGCAACAACTTCACATCACAACAGAAAGCTGCTGCTTTTCTGAGAGCTTTCCAAAGATAAGCATATCAATGACTATATGGCAAAGTAAAGGGTATTAAAAAGAGCAGTGTCAAACTGAAGCTTGAGAAATACTAATAGTGTACTTCGGAGAAAAACCTTGAGCCTGAACACAGACATTTAAAGCCATAAATAAATCATTTCTGAAGATAAAATTTCAGAACTGACTCTACGCATCTTTTCTAACTTCTAATGAGCTAATAAACCCCTTTTTCAGACCATACTAAATCAGATTTCTTTACTGGCTGTCATAAAAGTGGCAGGAACTGAGCTGGCTGATGGCAAACCAGCAATGCAGATCAAGGAGTCTCTACGACAGTTCTTTAAAAGCATTCTAATACAAGTAATCTTCACTCACCGGCTTTCAGGGGTTTTTTGTTTTATTATTATTTTTTTACTTGGCATTCCCATTTCTGAAGCCCTAGAGAAACAAAAGTATAGAAATATATTTAAACTATAAAATCACCATTTAGGTCTTGAACAGAAACAGTAAGAGAAAAACTACAACAGGATCTACGGCAGTACTACAGATTATCACTTTTTACTCTCAAGCATCACACAACTGTTCAGTCTACTGTGTTGCAGGACAACACCTGCTACCATCCCCTCAAAAACCTTTGGCAGAGATACTCCATCAAGTATCTCTATTGCTAGGCACTTTAGAAAGACTGACAAAATAACTTGGAACAATTCTGCAATTTACAACATCAACCATAAACTAGGTACTCACTACCGGAAAATAACATAAATGCACAATTTAGAACACACATTTTTTCTCCCATGCAAACAGTAAGTCTCTTAAAAGTAAGACTGAACTACTTCCAGTAAGACAGCACACACCCACAGACAGATTTTTATTCATTCTTCCTGAGAGAGATGTTAGTTTGGAAAAAAGCTTTGGAAAGACTCCAAAAATGTCTTTTCACTACTTCCAATGCCTCCTACTCATCCTCTTGCCACCCACCACCACCACAAAGGGAGAACTGCACATACTTCATGTACTTCTTCCTGTCCAGAGATTTCTGTGTAGCTGTTGAAAGTGTCACTCGCTCTCTTGGGCTCTTTATTTTATCCTAAAAAAGCAAAAGAACCAACAAAACCAAGTGTTTTCAGTACTAATTTCACATTCAGCCTCAATTCAAGGGTTTGGGTTTTTTTTAATTCAAGGATCTCGCTTATATTACCAGATTAAAAGGTTTGTGTGCCATAACAAATTCTTGTTATGGACTTTCTGTTGTTATTTTCACCATGTTTTTAATTCTAATTTGTATACATCTACACATTAAAAGTTTTAACATAACAATTCCTACTGCACTGACCTCTTTTTTTTCTTTTATTTGAAGAACGTTACCTATAGAAGCATAATTAAACAACAACTTTGGTTTTAAAAACTGTTGACTGGGTGAGGAAGAATCTCTTAAAAGCAAAATGGTTCAATACTGAAAGCCTTGTAGCAGTTCACATTCTCTGGAGTTTAACACACCATTTGCCTGAGCATCTTCTCTTTACGAACTTCACGATCATGACGCAGAATATTCATTCTTTCTGATGCCTCCATTGTAAAAAAGATGTCGTAGATGTCATACAGAGCAGCTCGCAGCTGGAAAGAACAATTAACATTTAACATTCTAATAAAGTATTGAGTCAAGTTTTGATCCTCAGACTCTTCTCGCTTCCAATCTAAACAAAACACTTGAAAAGATAATTCTGATATCTCTCTTAATGTGTCAGCACAAAACTGGAATCTTCTCTTCACAGCCATATTTTGAACATTTTACTTTAAACAAAGTCACCCTGAAAGTTTTAGGTATTTACACTACAAAAGCAGAATAGCTGGGAAAGGGGAAAAAAGGGGGGAAAAGGAAAAAGCTTAAATTGTGTCACCTGAGCCATTACTCTTTCATGAAGGGATGCATCTTGTGCAGAAACACTTCCTCTTTTTAATGGGGCTTCAGACTGAAAATTTTTTATGAACTCCATTGTATCCTGGGGAAGACAGGAAAATAAGATTAAGCATCATTCCTCACAATAAAGAAATCATTACAAACTCTATGCATAGGACGCATATTCTTTGACTTGGACCTTATGACGCTGACCAGTGCAACACTTGAACACGTTCACGCGACAGACATGCTGAAATTCTTGCAAAGGCAGAAAATGCATCATTTCATGTGTCAGTTGAAGACAGGAACAAAACCAAATGGGAGATGGAGCTACACAATATAAATGTGCAGCTCCACACAAATATGCTGATCTTACTTTTACAGTTTGCTTCAGATGTTTCAGTTTTTCTGTCTGCAGGAGTCTACGCGTGAGAAACCCCTTTGCCACAGCAGTGATCTTATCGAACTTCATTTGTATCTCGGGACTGAAAACCTTAAAAGAAAAGAAGTGTTTTCAAAACATTTTATTAAAAAGCCAAGAATTATTAATTTTCTCTCAAATAACATCAATCATGTCACCAAAAATTTGAAGTAAGAAACAAGCTGATTATGATAAAGTTTTGACTGGGCCAGAAGTACCCACCATAATATTAACTTAGCAGAAGCAATATATGAACAACAAAGAAAATATCCTATACAGTTGTCTTGTGTAATTGAAGTCGATATAGGAACAGATACTAAACTTTTCTGTGAGATATATTACTGCTTGGCTATCACAAAGTTACTGGTGTCTTACAAAAACTACAGGTTTTTTAAGCTATAAATAGCTTTCTTTTCCTTACCTGCGTCCACCGAGTTTTGATCCTGTTAGTTGGCCTAGATACTGAGGTTTTTATAACTCCAGTGCCTGATGGTCCCCAGAGAAAGAATGACGTTTCACTTGTTGAAGCAAAGGTGCTCGGTGTTGTAGTATGAGCAAAACCTGCATGCAAAGCAGAAAGTGTAGTTCAACACGCTTTTGTCCGTAAAGTAAAGACTATGTGTGCATATACAGTCAGCTCCAAGGCAGCAGCTTTGTTTACAAGGTCATTTGGAAAAAAGCAATCTTAGTATCTCGGATTCATTTCCTAGCAAAATTTGCTAAACAGAAGACAAACCAAAACATTTCCTAATGTTCTGGAACTGCTGAGAGGTGTTCCATTAGCCACAGCTTTCAAGACTTCACCAGCTTGCATTCAAGACCCTTTGGCAGAACCCCTCTAATCCTCCTACTCAAAGGAGAACACCGCTCCCACTCTGTACAGCTACATGAGAATGAACCTTCTGCGACATGATGCATATCCACAAGCTCATCCTTGACCAAATGAGTTTACTCTTAGCTTGTTTTCCTCAAATATGCCTTATAACAATTATTAACAAATGCAACACATGGCACAGTACAAGGATGGCTGAAACTGCTAAATGCCAT
The DNA here is from genome assembly GCF_000696875.1 of Nestor notabilis. Taxonomy (NCBI): domain Eukaryota; kingdom Metazoa; phylum Chordata; class Aves; order Psittaciformes; family Psittacidae; genus Nestor; species Nestor notabilis. The sequence continues at coordinate 6,848 of NW_009940294.1, read as the reverse complement.
CTAGACTAAGATGCAACACAGAGTTTGTTTCAGACGTGCTGGAGACAGCAGCTGTCCACATTATCCTGATCAACAAGTATCCCAGGGCAGGAACACTGCCTTTATCAATACGGTGGGGCAGCTGGTCCCATCAAGCATTGTAGAGTAAAATATGTAATATTTAATCTATGTTCTGTGCCATCAGTTTTACCAATGCTGGTAGAGTTTGCATTGTGGACTGTCTCCAGCTGAGACTGCACACTTTCCAGCAAGCTGCTTTCGCTTTTTTTCCTCCACTCCAATTCCATTCTACTGTTAATGTTCACTTTGGAAATTTCTATTTCTGTTGTAGCAACCTTCTTCCCTGTCAACTTTCTCTCCTGCTCTTCCAGTTCCTACAAAAGAAAGAAAAACAGACTCATACTTAATTTTAACTCTACAAAGCAATGGAACATACATTTTTAAACCAACTGCTTTTTGACAAGCTGCAGCACAACATACACACCCTTTGCTTAGAATTTTTCCTCTTTTTACCTTACCTTCTGCAATTTCTCCTGTTCTCTCTCTTGTTCAGCTATCAGAATCGACAGTTGTTGCGCATGCTGTTCCTCAAGTCTCTTCCTCATTTCTTCAAAGGCCAACATTTTAGTTTTTAAAATATCTTCTGAGAAGATATATTACAAAAAAATCAAGTATTAAATAATTTCTACATGACCTTTGCCATGGACATACGTGCTTTTAACAGGAGTATTCTGCATCATCAGTAAAAAGGTACAACGGATCTTTGCTATCAGGTTTCCATTATGTATTGCAAAGAACTTTGATATCATGTTTCCAGGATGTATTGCAAAGAACCTCACCAGTTACTATAGTCCTTCAAAATATTTGCATGTTCACATTTGTGGGATGAGCATGTGAATGGACCAGCAGTAACACCATCTGAGTCTATATTAAAATAAGGTCACAAAAAAACTATCTCTAAGAATAGCACACCTGCACCTGCTTAGAGTGAATTATGCCACTTCAGCTTGTTTTGGTAGAGGCACATACAGATGTAACAGTCTTGAATTTGAACAAAATACCTATATAATGATTTGCAACCCATTAAAAGGTATTTTAATTTACACAGGCTTCCTTTTAGTATTCTTATTTAGACCTCATGGAATAAGACATAATTTTCTTAGCAAAACTAAATTCAGATTTCTACATTCAAATAGGAAATTACTATTTGTGCTGTCAAATGATACCCTTGAGAATAAATACAGAACTGACAAAACTGGTATGTTTTAGCCGGTTTCCTCATCAATTGTTTCATCAAGTACTTGTTAAAAATAACTGTTGTAAGACTTTTGACTCCAAGTGGCTCCTAAGGCAGCCATTACTCCATCCTGTAGCAGTTAAAAACAGCTCACGTAGCAAGCTGAATTTCAGAATCTGTCATTACTTAAAAACCAGAGAAATAATGAGGTTCCTGAACAAAAAAGGTAATTTACACTCAACAAAATTTCAGCTTTTGTATACAAAATATGTACATAGAAATACCAATGACTAATGGTTATTGGAGATTTTTTTCCCAAAAGATTTATAAACTGAGAAATTTAAGGAAAAGCCTCAACTAGAGGAAATCTTTTACCTTTTGCCATATTATCAGGGGCTGCAGTCTTGGTAATGTAAACTGATCCCACAGGATACTTCTGTTCTTGCAACCACTGCTTCTCTTCTTCCATTCCAACTGTTAGAACACAGGGACTGTTTTCTTTTTGGCAGTTGTCGGTGTCCAAATCAAGTCTACGTTTTACCTTTTCAGAACTATTTTCTAGAAACTGCTCATTTGCTGAGGAAATACTTGGAGTGTCCATCTGCTGTTGCATATTCTTGCTCTGCATTAGTAGTGGAGATGGATCCTCTACATCATAAGACTTATTGAGTTCTACTGGAGAATTACATTTAGTATTTTCTAGCAGACTAGATGGGTTGGTTTCATTCGCAGTTAGGAGCTTCTGTGTTACTGTAGACTGGCTGCTGGCAAATGGCTCATTCAGTTTTGCAGCAACAATGTTAGTGCTGGTCTCTACTTTATATGGGCCTCTGCTGTCCATCACTACCTGTCCTTCCACTGTAGCCAAAAACGTTCCTTTGCTTTCAAAGTGCCCAAAGGAATGGCGATTTGGTCTGCCAACCCCCAACCCATCATAAGGGCCTGAAGAATTCCTGTTGACACCAGGAATTCTGCTAGGGCAAGCCATAGTGAAGTCCACCATGAACTTTGGCACTGATTCGGACACATTGTTTTTGTCTGCAATATCTTGCATGATTAAATCCATTGTTCTACCCTTGCCTTTAGGACTCAACTCGTAAGCATTCACTGGGTTATTTATAACTATGTGTCCCATTGATAAAGGTCTTGGGCGCCTTCGGTGCATTTTAGGGCTCATGCTTGGCTCTGGGCTTGGCAGTTTGGCATAAGAGCCTGTGAGGCTCCTGACAATGCTACTGTCACGATCAAACATAGAAGTCTTTTTAAATTCTTCATCTGAATCCGAATCCACCAATGGGGGTGTTCCAACTCTCATTGGTATGTCCACTTTAGAAAAACTGGATAAAGTGGACATACTTGAGTTATTTGCATGAGTAGAGGCACCTTGGAGAAGGGTATTTGATTTATTAAGACTAGGCTTATCAAGTGTCAGAGCACCACCACTTCTGCCTGCAGGCTTTGCTCTTTCTTTCACAGAGTCAGTTGTCTTCACACCATCGTTTTCTTTATCTGAAAGACTTTCACTCACACTCCTCTTTGAATTACTTTTTGAGCTACGCTTGGTTTGCTCTTTCTCTACATACTCCCTAGATTTCTTCATCAGGTTCTGAAGACTCATTACATATGGATCTTGGACTTCCTCATCTGACGGCGATGCTCCTAGTCCCTCCTGCTTTTGCAAAGCATACGTAGCAGGCTTATTATGCACATTGTCAGGAGACGCAGCCCTTGGACAAGGTACATCTTTTGAGACGTGACTCTCGCTTTGCTTTGAAAAAACGTTTTCTTCTGCTGCTTTAACTACTTCTGTCACATTTGGTGTCACCTGCCCAATAGCATCTGATGGCTTAAGATCTGGTGCCTTCTCAAGCGCTGTGGAACCACGCCTTTCAGGAGAACATGCCAAAGTGCCATCTGATAGAGCTGTGAAGTCAGCTGAAGCTTTTGAATCTGAATCAGGGCAAGTATTCTCAGCCTCCTGTGTGTTCGCATCACTCACACTAGGTCGTCTCCTGACCTGTAAATAAAAATTGAAGAACATCGTGTATTTTAATGAAATCTCAGGTTCTCAGAATCCTGCGTCTATTTTTAAAAAGAATGCTGCTACCTTAAAACCAATACAGGGTTTCAGTTCAACTGTTACTGATTTCCTACAAATTACTTAAAATATGAAGCTCTTTGCAATAAGAAACAAATTATTGAAATTAAAATCTAAATTTGAATAATGGTCCACTCAGAATTTTTACTGATACCACGTATCAGAGTGCAAAGATGCTCTTTTCTTCATAAGGTAATTTGGATAGATTAAAATAATTTTACATTAAGAAATGTAATTGAAAAAAAAAATCAGCATGAAATACAGACAAACCTATAGACAACTAAGAACAAATCAACATAATTCCTAATAAAAATAGTGGAACTATAAATTATTCATTTATTTACTAATCCAGAGACAATAAATAGTTTTCACTTGTAAAGCAGCTGGAAAACCAGCTTTATTTAAGTATTATATGCTACTTCTAGCCAGCATCTGTTTAAAAGGATTTTCGCACTACAATTATCCTATAGGTTATCCTGTGTGTTGCAGCACAATTATTAAGGGGACACCTCTGGGAAAAAAGAAAAGGCTAGCTTATTTTTGTGTTGTATTCCTTATCTGCTCTTCCAATCCCAGACAGGCGAGTGTTGCCATGTACACTCCAGTTAACAATGCAAACCACAAAGTTTTGTTTGCCACCTTAGCAACCCAACAAATTCAGTGTTAACTGTATTTGTTTAAGCCACAGGTTAATTTAGAGACTGTATTACAACTGTTTCAAAGACAAATAATACCTTGCTTAGATGTATTTAATAGCTTTTTCAATTTAAACCTCTAGTAAATGCATCAGTGAAGCAGCAAAGAAAACAGATGAAGTAAAATTATAAAGCACACAGAACTGCAAGTTGTTATGAAGGTAATTTTAATTCTGTAACTGTAAGGTTGAATATAGATTATTTTCTGATTAAACTGTAAGCTTGCAAGTACAGCAAGCTCTAACACCTGGAGAGGGGTAAGTTGTTCATTTGGTTTTACTATCTAGTTGTTTCGAATACAGTTACAAAAGCAGCAGCCATCTGGTCTGGTCTGCCTTTTGCATACACCAACAAAAGCAATGAAAAGCAAGTCCCATGCATTACAGTGAACACAGATATTAACACTAAATAATCCATTATCAGGTCACACAGCATGAAACACTAGCACATGCTGGTTCTGGAGAGTTAACTGCTATTAATTTCATGTTTATATTGGTGAATACTTAACCCCCAGCACTTTCTCAAAATGCCTATAAGCAAAGGTTTTCTGTAAAGGTGTAAGGTGGCTTTGGAGTAATACTACCTGAACATTATCTAGAATCTCCTGAACACGATTCAATAAAGCTCTTTTCCGGGAGTTCTGTCTCCAGGTCTCTAGGTCCAGTGCTTTCTGTTTATATTGTTGTATTTCCTTTTTCTTTTCAAGGCTAAGCTGCAAAACAGAGTGTAAGAAACATGGTTCCTATCACTAAATGCAAACTGCAATACAGAATTACAGAAATAAATTAGAAAAAAAACCCAAAAGAACAAAACAACAGAAGAACAACAATCACCTAAGTTGAGACTTTGTGCACATTTTAAATGGCAGCTTCTTTTTAACCAATAATGTATTTTTTCATGGAAGATGCACAAAACTCCTTCTTGGCACACATGAAAATGAACATGAATTTAAAAGGTCATTTATAAAAAACCTGCATGAACATTACATACTGCAGCACCAGCTTCAAATGACATAGGACAGAGTGCAGTCTTCCAGTTCTCTATGGAGACAGGAAGTCTGGCCATCCTGTGGAGCTCCTCTGCAACTCGTCTTCCTACTGGTACTCAACCTATTAAGGACTTGCTTACACGTGCCCTCCTGAACCAGAGGGGAGTTTCACAAGAACAAAATGTATGCAAGCAGTCTGCTGGATCCTTTCAACAATCCCAATCTGAAAATCGTCTCAGTTACAACTTTAGAATATGTGGTTTGGATAAAAGTCAAAAGTAGATCTACAAGATACAGCTACAAAACTTCGTTTCACAAAGTTCTACAAAATTTAATAGTCTCAAGTCAAATAAAACATTTCTTCTGTGAAACCTTAAAATAACAACCCATTTATAAATTAATAGTATTAAGATACACCATTTAGCCTCCAACATATATCTGATGTTTGGACATGGTTGCTACGGAGCCTCTCCATTCATACTTCCCATCACTGACACAAGGAAGTCAGCTGCATTACTGCGCAAACTACCAACAGTCTTCTGCTTGGCTCTGTTTGCATTAAGCATGGAATGACTTAACATAATTGATGAGCCTGTGAAATACATTAGAGGAAGCTGCAAACACATGCAAAAAAGAAATTTACTTAAAAGCTTTTTAATTATCTCAGTATTTCCTACTTGCACTGCTTTGGGGTTTTTTTTGACACTCTAAAAAACCCTCATGTATTCAACATTTGGAATGTTGATATGATTTTATACGAAGTCAAGCCCAGCAATAATACTCCTCTATTTAATACCACAAACACTTTTACTCCCCTTCTGAAGATAAGTTTCAAGAAATTAAAGTCAATGTAGTCAGTGTAAAACGAAGTACGTTTTACCCCTTCACTTTGTAAAATTAAGGCTAGGAATGCAGAGAATACACTAAACATCAGGCCACACATGAGATACCTCACACAGAGCTGTACCTTCAGCAGAATCATTACATGGGGATATCAAGGTTCATGCCAATAGCACGAGTTAGCACACCAGAGAAGAAAACGATAAATAACAACCCTTACCAGAGGGGAAAGCACAGGAACTCCATGGAATTGAATGAGGGAGTTGTTTTTGTGCTGAATAGCAAAAGAGGTTTCTCTTTTTAGTGCCTCTTCTTGGATTCTGGCAAGATGCTTCTTGCAGAATATTTCATAATCCTCCATCTTCATGTTAACTAAGCTACCAAGAATAATAACATTACACTTCCATGTACTTCCAAGACCACGAAGGGAAAACAACATCACAACTAATTCTGCATCTCTCTATTCTGGGAAACAAATTATACGTTAGAAATCCCAATTAAGTTTCTCTTCTTCCTATCACTAACAAAAGCTGAAGAGCTGTTCTTTTTTTCCCATATAAAAATAGAATCTGCATAAATGAGCAAAAAAAAGATGATCACAGGTACAGAGAAAAAAGCAAGCATCAAGATGATTGATTTACAAAACTACACATGCCACAAACAATTTCTGTCCAAGACTAAATCTCTAAGGCCTCCCACAGCTATCAGACAGATCCCATCAACTGTAAGGAACAAATAAAATTGCAGTAAAAAAAAAAAGGGAAAAGCTGGTATTAAACCAAGACCAGCCTTTATATTTACGGGAACGTGTGTCTCACCCCCATGAGCCTCCTCCTCCACACATGCCTGTAGGAACAGACGCCAGCGCTTCCACCAAACCCCTAAATTACAGCCTTGTTTCCTTCCAGAAGCCTACATTCCTCACACTGCCCATGCCGACCGGAGTCAGACCCCAGAGACAGGCACCTCCTGGCAAGGCCTGCCAACGCT
>NW_009940293.1:7434-37154 GCF_000696875.1 Nestor notabilis | reverse complement strand
TGACTGCTGTAGCTGAACCCAGGACAGAAACGGACAATGCAGCTACTTTAAACCACGACAATATATAAATCTAAATTCTTTTAAGAAATGATGGCTCACATTATCCTCCCTTTAAATGTTGATATTTTTCACCTGAAGTGGTGTAGTCACAAGCAAAAATCTAGTCCACTAAGAGGCATTATATCTAAAAATACATAAATGATGCAATAATGTACTGCATTAAATGTTCCAAGGAGTCTCAGTGTAACTCTCGATACAAATTCAAAATACTAAAATTCTACTACTCTGTTAAGAAATCATAAGATTTACATTAATTTGCAATGTGTTGTTTTCTTACTAACTTACTTTCCTTATTCCACCAGTTACGCAAAAATCTTGCTTTTCAAGTTGTCTGTTTTCTTTGTAAAGACCATGCAAAAATGCTATTAAAACTCAATCAATAGTAGAATGATGTTCAACACACTGTCTTAATAAAAAAATGTATGATTTCTCCTGACAGAGCCTAGCATAGGTGTACTGAAATCAGCTGTAGGTCTTCTTTTTAGGTTTTATATTCATGGAAATACTATAGGTTATCCAACTATGCTCATAAGGCAGATTTCTCATCCTGACTCTGTAACTGTACATGTAATATAATCTCCTAGAAGTAAGATATATTCAACATATATTCAACACATGAGTAGAATTTGTCCTGTTGTGATGAAATAGAAGATGAGGGACCAAGGGTTAGTGTTAGCTAAGTGCAGGACAGATAGACGTCTGTCAGATTCACTGGAACTTTTCAGTGAATTAGGTACCTAAAGAACACTATGAGATAATGAAGGTTATATATCTGACACAAGGGTTTTAATGAATCCCCACAGACATCCTTAACTGTCCAATGTTGTTGTAAATCAAGCTTCAAAAAACATGTGTGTGTAGGAAATAAAATCCCAAAATGTGACCGTAAAACTATTCACGTATCACTATATCTTAAGCCAAGATTAGCGGGAGAGAGATAGAAAGAGTGGAAAATCTGTGAAAAATAGAGCTGAATATTAAAAGTGGACTGCAAAGTGGGGGGAAAAACCCCAAGCTGAGGAACTATGGAGTTCATAATACAAACAACAGCTAAAGATGAAGGAGAGGTTTAATTCTTGCAGACTCCAAACCTTATGTAGACAGATCATCTACAATGTCCTGGAAAAAGAAGTTCAGACTAACTCTTATTGTTGTTCTGATCTTAGTAGCTATAAAGTTTGAAATAGTATTGAGTTAAAAGTATTTATTTAATTAGGATGGCAGAAATCTAGGTAAGAATGAGAAATTTGCAAATTTAGGATTGCAGGCTTCAAGACAAACTTGACTTGAAGATTTGTAAAAAGAACAAAGCATGTCTATACTTTATAAATATGAGCATCTTCTATCATGACTGCATTTCTACTGATTGTATACTAGATCCAGTATTTTCCAGTGTTTAGTGTATTTATTGTAATTCTTTTTCATTTGCTCTCATTTGTTATACTAAATATCAAGAGTATGCAGTGGGATTTTTAAATTGCTTCTGCCCAGGAGTGATCATTATATAAAGATGTCCTTAGGGTACTTGTCCTGTTCAGAAATATCTACAGCACCCCTCTACATCTACAGAAGATGCAAACAGATACTGTCCCTTGTAAAACAGTTTCTGAATTTTGTTTCTGTCCAAAGAGGGAAACAAATGTTGCCCCTGGGTATCAATATTAACCAAAGGAAAATGGCAGACAGTTAAAGTAGGACAGGAAAACATGGAGAAGCAGAGAGGGCCAAAAAACCCTAAAACTTGATTATCTAAGCTTCCTTATCATAGTGTGAGTGACTTCAAAAGGGAAAATGGGGCAGCAAAAGTTTTTCTTACTAGCTCTAATCAGATAGCCAAAAGTAGATTCAAAGGACAATAGTTTTAATCGTGAATACAGGAGATTTGTGCAGACAGTGGCCTTCTCTTTCATATCAGCACCTCCAGGGTCTCCTCAAGCCTATACTCTATCCCAGGGAACATTTCAGAGGAGTATTTTTTATGAAATTAAAATTACTTAATGAGCTAAAACATTTAACAAGGACTTTTTTTTTTTTTTTCCATTTTACTCAAAAAATCACACATGTATCTATATTCCTTCGAACTGACACATGTAACATGCAAACACTCTGAAGAATTGTCCCAGCTAACTCTTTGGCCTTTGGAAGTTACAGTTCTCAATAAAGTGCGAATGAGATGCAAAGAATAAAAACTGTTTGTGAAGCAGAGAAAAGAATGTTCACAACACATTCTATAGATGACCAATATGCTATTTCCTCATCATTTCAAGAGTTACCACTTGAGAATCTAATTTAAAGAGTTTTTGAGGTAGTTAAGAAGATTTTAAAATCAGTAACCCACCACTAAGAACACATATATACACAAATAATTTTGTATTAAAATATATGTACAAGAACATTTTTTCTAAAGGTTTTTTGAAGACCTAAACAAACATTGAAGTATATTCACATACACACAGACATGCACACACAGACTCACAAATGTCAATTTTCTGTTTGGCAACAGTCTTTGAAAAATCTGGGAGAGGAGGTGGAGGCCAGACTCTGGAGGCATGTTTGACGAAAACAGCCTTGCTCCTATGTACTTACATGTGGGAGAGCAAGAGATCAAACCAAAATAAAATAGACAATGAAAACATCTGCATAATACACCATTTTTTAATGTTCTGCTTAGGTTTCTGCTTGCTTCCAAGATAAATAAGGGATATGAGGTGTGGAAAGACAAAATCTGTCTAGCAAGGGATAGAAGGGCTTTGGTGGTCCAAGGAGACCAGATGCAAGAGCAAGAAGCCACACCAAAGATCCTTCCCTATACACAACTACGTTCAGGCTATACTGGCATAAGTGTGCAGTCCTTAAAGGATGTTGAACAATGTTAGGCAGAGGTGAGAAATATGAAGTCTAGTTTTCCTATTGTGTACCAAAGCAATGAGGAACATAACAGGAGAGTTAAGCAGCTAAACAATCACAGGGTATCTGCATTCTGTCCAAGTACTAACAGAACACCCCTATCTTACAGGCAGTTCAGAAGGGACAATGTCAAAACCTAACACTGAAGTATATTTAGCTCATTCTTAATGCCTGGTAGAATTAATGCCTGCCATTTTCATGTGTGTTTCTCCTATAAATAGTTAGACAAGTAAAAAAGGGCATAATGGAAGATGAAAACCAAGATGAAAATGCATGGTCTTTAGATATAAACTGATTTAATGTATATGAAGGATAGATGTAGCTTTTAATTTCAGTTTGGGTCTATGGAGCTAACACCTACTGTTGGGTTGTCAGTATCATACTACCCATGTTATGTATCATAGTACTCTGGCTCAAAGCAACCCACCTCAAGCTGTGCACACTACAGCTGCGTGGCTATAAAGGCAGAGGGAAACTGGTCTCTAAGGGAGATTAGATTAAGAATGGAACTCAGATTTCTAATAAGGATCAGTGAAAGGATTGATTGGTTCACAATTTATAGATAAAATCCTTTTATAACTACATATTGTAGCAGGTATAGGAATACACTACTTCTGTTTTCAGATTTGCTAAAATCAGCTTTAATTTTGGGGAGGAATATTCAAAATGTGACTATACATAGTATATATGGTCTTGGTTTATATATGTTTTTATTCATGAGAGATAGGATTATGGATAGTGATAAAGAAAAACCATATAAATAACGAATGTTTTCATATTGAAAATTATGTGATTCATATTGAAAATTATGTGATAAGTTTTCTAATTAATTTTATTGTCTATATTTCATGGACTATCCTTCAAACATTAATTTAAGCAAAGATTCAATGCCCAGAGCTCATTTGTCATTAATAATTTTGTGGAACTGGCAATTACTAATATATGCACAGTACTATTTTACTTTATCAAAATGTCCTTTTAAAATTAGTCTATCTGCAGTTCCTGATGTGCAAATTAAGCATCTAATTTATCTTGCCTGGTCTTTTTGGATGACTTGGTCAGTCCTATATTATTAGACAGCCACAGAGTGAATGTTAAATATAAAAATGCAACCTCTCCTAAAATCTAGGAAAAGAAGCACTAATCGCCAAACAAAAGATCAGAGGTCACCAGCACATGGTGAGAAGAGTGAGAATGTTTCCAGTCTGGAACCAGCTTGATTTACACAATTTCCAGGAAATCATTGTGTCTCCTGAGATCAGTGATTTTCCTATAAGATATATTCTACAATATCCTGTTCCACCACAAGTTTGCAAAAGACTATTGCAATGAGGTTGATTACCACATTTGACTGCTGTTATTTGCACTAGTGACGTGTTAAAGGAAGATAACCTCCAGAACTTTCCAAATCAACTTTGCACTCAAATGGGGCTACCAGATTCTAAAAAGGAAATTAAAAGCAAGTTAAACTTCCCTATCTGACAGCTTCATTATCAAGCTGTAGCTCCTAACTAGACAGAAAGGTTAGACTTACCCACAAAAGAGGGGAAGGAAACAAACAGAACCATAATAGAGTTATCATTTTCCTCCTCAATTCTGTGGTTACTAACTTGTTTCTCCAAACTCTTCTCTAATGAGGGCAAACGAACATGTGTTTTTCTGAATGCAGATACACTTTTCTCTGCAGCTATACTCTGCAGTAGAATGGAATCTACACAAACTCTGAGCTAGAGTAACTGTTTTCAAGGGAGAAGTCTGTTTGGAGTTAAACTAACGAGTATTACTTTTAACTGAAAGTTAAAAAGACTTTGCTGTCCTTGGAGGTGTAATATCAAATCTAAATTAAAAGTAAGCAACAATATAGTGTATTACTTTTCACAAGATCACATCACTTCTCGCAAACCACTTGCAAATGCAATTCCTACATGTGCAATTGAAGAAGATAACAACATGCTTAGCTTTTCAAACCTGATAAAATAACTAGCTATAATAATTTCTCAAGAGCACTTAATATGTTGGGCATTTCATTACTGCTTTCAGAATTCTTGATAATTTATGACCATGTAGAGATTGAAATGCTCTGCATTCAGCTCTTTACTCTGTTGATTGAAGGTAGTCTAGAGATAAAATTTTATGAAACAATTTCTAGGGAATATTTTTTATTAGTGTTAGCACTGATCTGGCACTTGGATAGAATTAAGAAGATATAAAAATCTGCAAATTTCAATCCTTAAAGACCGTGCTGTCAGATATTTCTTCTAGACTATTTTCTGCTTCCTGTTTTCTTTTTCTTTATGTCATAACCTCCGCTGTGGTTTTATCTTCCTTTTTCTTAGAAGAAGATTTTTTATAATATACATTGTCATTAATGTACCTATCCAAAACATATGAAAGTTATCTGGAACCAGTAGTTCTATCTGAAAACAATTAAGAGAAGCTGGCAGAGAAGTAAGTTGGCACCGCGTCCTCTTGAAAATCTGGTCATTTATTCAGAAGTCTAAACAAAAATTGCTGGGTCCTCTGATCTTTTGTGAAGCTTGGCTCTTTCCCAATGCTTCCCATGAAACCTTCACATAAATCATTTGGAGCTGTTCATTTAGCTACATTAGAAAGTGTTTGGCAGTAATGACTCCTGCAAACAACGTGTCAGATAGCAAAGAGAAAGATTCTGCAGAGTCTAAAGATTAGGATGGGAGAATAACTGCCTCTAAGATTATTTGCTATCCTAATACAATTGTTTTTTGGGCTTCACACATGAAGGCCTCTTTAAAAAGGACTGTTTCCAGGGACTTGAAATCATGGCATTTCATAATTCTCAAACTTATAGTAACTATATCACAGTCCAAACTAGATGCATTCATTTATATCACTATGTCCCTTACCTTCAATACAGATAGGAGCTTAATTAAGTGATGTTTAGCCAGGTTTAATTAGACTATATCACTATTTGAGGGGGATTCCTAATTTATTCCTCAGTGGCTACTTTATCTAGAACTGACTACTTTATCTAGAGAGATACTTTTGGTAGAAACAAAAGCATAGACTAAAGCTGCAGCATTTCTGCACAGGAGGTACAAAAGCTCACACATGCACACAAACTGCCCAAGTCAAAAAGCAATAGGAAAGATGTCTTATTTTACCAGAGAGCAAAGATGGCATCGTAATATGTCATGGATACTAACCCAGCCAAATATAGTGTCAGCCACAGGGAAAAGATGACACACTATACAGTAGGTCAAGAAGAGTTCATAAAGAATTCAGCTGGAGCTCTCCTAGATATTAGCAACATGGGTGGTCAGTATGAATGATCACAACATAAAGGTAAATAAAGTATCTTAAAAATATTTTACATTTTCAGGTCTATATAATTGTGTAGGTAAGCCAAGGACAAAGCTGCATAAAAAGCAATATGTAGGATAATGTACCTTGAAGCTAAAAAACCTGCAAATATAAAACTCCTATTTGAAATTGCTTTATATTATGTAAATAGCAGATGAGGACACAAGATTTAGACAACTAGCTAAGTTATAGGCAATACGCTCAGAAGTTACAACTAACTTTAAACCCAGTATTTGTGTGCAGAAAAAAAAAAAATCAATTTCTTCTGTTTATGTGTTTTATGTTATTTTCTAAAGGCTTTAGTGAAAGATTTCAAGCTGAGAACTCCAGAGAACTGCAGCCTCAATAGCTTCTAAGACCATGGCCAACACATTTTAACTATACATTTCAACACACCCAAGACTCATCCAAACTGCAAACTTCTTCCAGGTTATTTATCAATAGGTTGATGCTGTTGTGTGAAAGTCCAGTGATCCTTGATCACCTTTCAGCTCTGTCTTCTGTGACGAAAATCTGGAACATAGACAGGACAACAGTAAGATTCTTTTTGAAACCATTTTAATACTGATTGCCTCACTTTCTTGTCTGACTGTGCTCCCTGCATTAGATAGCTTGCCAAAATTGTTTATTCTCTCATTCTCTGATAAGGAGGAGGACCTTTTATAGTGCTATGTTTTTGTTCTGCAAGAAGGATCTTTATTTTGTTTTATACATTGTGTTAGGTAAAGCAAAGAGAAATTAAAAAAAACAGCAAGAATTGCAGAAGTCCTTATAACCTGATGTAATCCACTCTTTCTTGGACAAAACATATGAAAAGGTCTGTATATGAGATAAATATGCCTGACATCTGTTTTGACTGCATTATTATGCCAAAAGAATGAAAGGTGGATTACAATTTTGATAGTAGTTAAAACAAACTTGACATCAGTTAAAAACTAAAACTGAATAACACATACCTGTAGTAGTATTAGCAAGAAGCCACAACAATTTCATTTCAATTATCATTATTCCTTTAACTTTCTAAGCACTGAAAGTTTCAGTATATCAGTGTTGGTACGTCAGGAGCAGAGGCAGCATAAGGCCTACAAAGACAATGTACACTAGAAAGCACTAAACTACAGACCTCTGGATCCAAGAATCAGTGATGAATGCAGAAATATTCCTGAGCTACAGACTGAGCTAGCCAAGGGTGGACAGATGCTTTCAATCAAAGGAAAGTTTGTGCTGGTTAATTCTGGACTTTTTCAAACACTTTTCTGTCCACCTGCATTTTACAGATTAATTAATTGATGTGCAGCTCAGATTCAGCTCCAGCAAAGCTCTTCTTTGCATACAAATGGACATTGTTAAAACCAAAGGCAGAGACATGGCCAAGTGTAAGCAGAGCTATGTGTCTGCTGTATATTCGTGACATAAAGCCATGCTATCTGACCCTTTTCCCACTGTATTTTGAAAAAAAAAATAAAAGAGGGGAAAAGAAAGGAAGCTAAAAAGCATCAACAAGTGAGAAACCTGGCTGTGGTAAACTCAGTTTCTCAGCACTCCTTTTTGGTTTACGCTGCATGGTTTCTTTTTCTGTTCTGGGTGCTACTCTGAAGGGGCTTGTCTAAGAGGTTTAAAATTAGACTAAGGGGTTCTGCCCCCTATTCTGACCTTGCATTTCAGGTAGTCAGAGTCAGATAGTATTTGATCTCGGAGTTCCATCTGCTGTGCTTTTTCAGAAATTCATTGCACAGAGGTTTTAAATGCCCTGCCTCATTATTCATAGATCTCTACCACACTGCAACTGTTCTCACTTTCGAAAGCGCCTTAGGTCCTCTAGCCTCTGACTACGCACCATGTGGAGTTATTTTCTCTCTTGCCTAGTTAAGAAGTTATTGATTGCCACTTCCACTTTGTAGTGATGGCCTTCCATTGCCTATATTTGCATTCCTTTTGTATTTTACCCTCTACTTCCCACTGATACTGTTGTTATTTGCAGTGTGTGTAGTGGTGTGAAAGTCAACATACTTTGCTGGACACTGCCTGAACGATTTATTTTCACATCTCCTTAATTAAAGCCTTGTAGTCCAGAGGGTTTTTTTGACCAATTACCAGAATATAACAGAAAGCCATTTCTGCAGGTTTTTGCTTATGTTATTGCTGTTTGGTGAGTGCTTCCTCCCAGATTTTACCCATTTCTTTCATTGCTGGTTTTCAGAATCAAATGCTTCTTAACAATCATTGTCTTCTGCAGCTATTCTTCTGACTTTGGCATGAGTGTAAAGTAATTCAAAATTTCCTTTTGCCCAAATAGTTACCAGAATTCCCCATTTGGCACTTCTGGCCTGCGTGATTGAGGCTGTGAGTAAAACTGCACATATTTATCAGCTCCCTAACAAATGAGCTGACACCTCTTTAATTCTCAGACGTATTTGCTAATATATGCCATGGTGTGAGCCATACAATGCAACTTAATAAAGCAACAACAAAAAAAAAGAAAAAAAAATATACAATAAGGAAACAGTGCAGATTTTTCTGCAAGTTTTTTCAAGGTCAGTGATCTACGAGCTGAGACACTCCTTCAGGTTGCCTATAGCATGGTTCAGGTTTGTAGCACACACAAACCTAAAAAGGGTAGATTACATAGTCCAGAACTGCTGCAGAATACCTATACAGAAGCTTTGCTGCCCCAGTGATAAATAGGATGGTAAAACAGGAAATCTTGGAGATGGAGATCTTGGGCCCTCCATGAATATAAGTTTTGAAACTTTCTTCTGTTCCAGCCTGAATTTATCTATCTTTAAGATTATCTTGACCCTTTGCTAAGAACTCTCAAAAATAGCCATGTTTCATCTAATGCAGGGAGATGAGCTGGTTTCAAATTTAAAAGTTTATTAATCTATAAGTTAAAGTGCAACCAAGGATACCAGTGCAATATTTTTCTAAAGCTTTAACAATATAGGGTCCATATCTTACAGTTTAGCTGTAAACAGTTACATGTGAAGCAGTTACTGAATTAAATTCCTTAAAACAGAATTTCAATGATGTTCTATTACTTTCAGCAGACACATGAATTGATTAAATTCACAAGTTACAGAAATGGTTTCTGACAGCTAGTAGCTATACACTGCAAGGACAATAGCTCATTAGGAATGAACTCTAAAGCAATACAAACTGATAGCAAGAGGCCTTTTGCTAATCTTGAGAAGAGTGAGTTGAGATTTTTCTCCTTTAGAAAGCAAGAAGAAGCTGCTTGAACTTTTCATATTAGAGCTCCTTGCCTTTCAGTCTTTGGTAGTTTGACCAGTGTGTAACAGATTTGAATGTGTAAGTTACTTAAAGATTCCACAAGAACATACAGACAATCATTTTGCTCATTAACAAATGTCAGGAGAAATCAGAGCATGTTTAGACTTCATTTCTATGTGACTACTGAGACACTGTGGAAAGACAACTCTAACTAAAGTGTAGGCTACATTTCACTACTAAACTGTTGGGAACAGGTGCCCATCAACCAAAAAAACCCCACTTCATTACCTATAAACAAACCAAAATAATCAGTGTCACTAGAACACTTTGTTCCGAGGAGAAAACATCAAGCTAATTGTATACATAAAATCGGCATTTTTGTGTCAGTCCAGGAGGGACTGAATGACTGTGCATAATGCTGTGCCGAAGCTACATATGCCTCATCAATCAATTATGCTTCAGAATGCTCAAGCACAGTCTAGTGCACAAATCAGCACATTCAAGTCAACTAGAATTTATGTCAAGTGAAAAAAGATTGAATTTTAAAAACATTCTAAAGCAATGCTTCAAATTATATTTTTTCCCATGTGTGGTCTACAATCAAACACTATCTTGTAATTTTATTTAAACAGATCAGTAGCTTTGTGGTATGATATAATGGAAGTCAAGCAACTCTAAGTGTGGTCATTCTGATTACTACTTTCTTTCTCAGTTCTGTGTGGCTTTGTTTTCATGGGAAGAGCTTTGATGAGCAAAATACAAACATATTGTTCTTGCCTCACCTCTTAGAAATGCTGGGTTCAGCATTTACCATAGGTGTCATTAGCAGTTTGATGGAGTTTTCCTCGCAAAGTCATAGAGAACAACTTTATCTTGTTTAAGCCTAATAGGCAAAAGTTGGGTCATGAAAGATAGAAATTCCATGAAAATTCACTGGACAAGCAATCAGTATAGTGAAAAACAGAAGATACATCTAAAGCAAAGAAAATTGCAATTGAAAAAAATAAGGTAGTCAGCAAATATGCTTTTTCTTCTTACTCATGATTTCAAAAATAATATAACATTTAGGTTAAGTGCTTTAGAAACTTTCAAACTTTCATTATTCCACTTAGAAATAAAAAAGCCCCATATACATACATTGTTTTGTTTGTTTGTTGTCTTGATTTTTGTTTTTTTTCTCTCCTCACATCATACACTTTGGATAAAATACACTGTTATACCTTTCTAAATTCCAAAAATCAAGCATGAAAAATGAATCTTAACAGTTCTCTGATGCTCTTCCAGTATACTGAAGGACAGCCCACACCATCCCCAGTTCCTAGGAATCCATCTCATCAAAAGTGAAATTCAGCATCAAATCCAGACTCAAAATGCAAACTCATGTCCAATCTGAAAATATTTAAAACATGCTTTTTTTTCTATTTAAAGAGTGATTGAAACTCAAAAAGAAAAAAAAAAAACAAAAGAAAACCCACCACCACCCCACCCCCCAAATCACTACATTTATGAAGGCAAAACAATATTTACTTTTCAACCAGAAAAAATATTCAGTGTATGGTGTAACAAAACTAAACATTTGGCTTCTGAAAGTTAAGGATACAAGATTACAATGGATAAGGACATTCTGTTTAATATTTTCCTCAGCCTGTATCTAGATGTGATTTTCTACACATAGTCTTAAAAGAAAGCTGACCTCAGAATTCCCTGAGGCATGCCCACAGGACAGATTGTAGATTCCTACCAAGTAGGAATGCTGTTCTCTCAGGATTTTTGTTGATGGCTATAGAGCTGGATTTAATCCCAAGGGCTATGTGCAGCAATATTTTTTTGAGTATTATTTTAATAGTTAACCCAGAAGATGAAAAAACATACTAAGTAGGGATAAAATAATGAGATAGTATATCATAGAATCATAGAATGGTTAGGGTTGGAAATGACCTTAAGATCATGTAGTTCCAACCCCCTGCCATGACAATTGACAATGAAGAAAAGAGAAACTCTGACATTAAAAATGCAGTAAGCATTACAAAATGCTCAAAATGCACATACAATATAGTAAAAGAAACAAAAAAAAGATAAAAATGTATTCTGATATCAGCAGTGGGATCTTTCTGTAGTTCATTTAGTGTAATGGGGCAGATATGAATACCCAGAACAGAGAAAAATACCAAATGAACTATGATTCAACAGTATTTCAGCCAGCAGCGTTACTTTGCATGGCAAACCCATATAGATATGTAAAACGCAGCAACAAAATATTTTAAGTGCATTATAACAAAAAGATCAGATTTTCTTAAAATCTATGTATTAATTTATTTATTTGTAACATGCTTCTGGCTGTATATTACCAAACTATCCTACTTTGCAAACTAGAAATGATGACAGAGTTTCAAAGAGCTAACTGTATTTTTTCTGCAAATGCAGAAAAAAAAGAGATCTGTAGAAGAAAGCCCACAACCGTAACCGTCTGTTCACTGTGTAGACACTCCCTTGCCAGAATATGTGTGTTACAATTTTTAAATCATACCACTGTCTTGAAAGAATGTTGTTAGAACTAGCTCTTATGGAGCTAAGACCCAGATAATTTAGTATGACCTTTAAATGAACACTATGATTGCCATTGTGGTATGATGTATACTGAAGCCACAGTTTATTCACAGCACTATTACAAAACTCCAGTACTAAAGAAGAGGGTAAAAAAATTGCAGTTTACAGGAATGACCACGCATATTTTGCTGTCCGTTTTATATGTGCAATATTCCTCATTTCTTCATCCAGCAGAAAAGTACAAACAATCTCATGACACTTTTCCACCATTTTATCAGTTCAGCTCCTGCTATGAAGTGGAAGCAGCATCTCTGTTCTTATTATGAACAAAGCACATAAACCAGGTGCACTTCATGCATAACTGTGCTCTCAGAAATGCCACTACTATTGCTGAGCTAGAGAAGTACTTTAATACATCCAAGCACTTACTTTGACAGACATTCACATCAAAAGATTGTCCTGTAAGACTTCTGGTTTTGAGTCCAAGTCATAGGCACACTAAGAAAATGCCAGTGTTGTAGCCTATGTATCATTGCTAGCTGGATTGCACCCAGTTATAATTTGCATTCTTCCAAAAGAAATGAATGTATCTCGAAAGCATAGTCTTTCAAAAAGGAAAATAATCTCTGAATGACTCTGAGGAAATTGGCCTGTGGGGAAAAAATAACTTTCAGCTCTAGTCATCGTTTTCCTGAGCCATTTTCCAAGCTTTTTATCGTAAAGAAACACCACATTTTCGAACACCAAAATAAGAATTGTTCTTCTCACACTACTAAGGGTTGCTACATACGTATGATTAGAGGCTGGATATTTGTGTTTGCTTGAAATGAGACAAATTAAAAGGCAATAGGACCAATGCCATTGTGCCCAGACCTTGCTATTCTCTTCAAATTGAAGTGAAAGGTCAGTGATGAAAGATGTCTGAAAAATCCATGAACTAACTGGAAAGTGTCCTTGTAGTGAGACCCTTGAGAAGTCAAAAAGCAGGGAAAGTGAATTAAACCACAAGTCCTTTCTTTAAGCAGACTCTGATTTGATTTCTCAAGGTTTCAAATTAGACCAAGGTCATATAGATCAGGAATTGCACTGGTGATACAGAAATCTACCACAGTATATAAAAATATAAAGTTAAATCAAAAAAGAGGTATTGCTCAGAAAAAATTAAGAAATAAAAATAACTAAGATGCTTTGATTGAATCTTACAGTAGGATAAAGGTGTGCCTCTACAGTAACTGTTTAGACCAGGATATCTTTCCCCATGCTGTTTCAGACCAAATAATAATAGTTAAAAGATTACCAGAACTGTATAATACTGGTGGCCTCTTGAATTCTGTCACCACGTCACACCTGAGGTTAGAACACTATAAAATGTCCCAGGTAGTGGTTAATAATGACATGTTAGGCATTCGTGCTTGAAATTGTGGGTCATTTTTGATTAAACATCTTGCAGAGGAAATAAGGCATGGCATTTTCATAGTGAGTTTGTAGCGTAATATGAAAGTGCATAAAACCTAAACTTGTTAGAGGTGATATATATAAGTAACAGGAAGCGACAGAGGAAAGCCAGTTAAGCTAAACTGAGACTTAACAGCGTGCTGTTAAAATTAATGAAAGATACTCCATCCAGAAGAGTGAGCTAAGCCTCTTGCAGAATGCTTAGTTTAGTTTAAGTTTCCATGTTCAGATTTGGTCTAGCAGCACTTTTTTTTTTTCCCTGTCCTTTTTGTTTTTGTTTATTTGTTTCTGGAGCTACTAAAAGGTACACATTTAAAGATACAGGAATTCTAAAAGATACTATAATATGCACAGCAGTCCTGAGAATTTTTTGTAGATAGAGTTGGTTCTTTAGATTTCTGGATTTTTTTTTCCCCACAAGTATTTTAAGATGATGAAAAGGTTTGTGATTAAAGAACTAAATACCACATGCTTTCCAGTCTCATTTCCTATCATTTTTAACAATTCCTTTAGGACCCAAACAAATCAATATACTTCTTGGGGAAAACACACACAAAAAAATGTCTTCTATCTTTTCTCTACCCTGTTCAGCAAACATTTTTTATCTCTGATCACCACTTTTTGCACATGAAATGTTAATCACAGAACCTGTAGGCATCACAGCAATACTGACCAAGAGCAGACATATCCCCTGAGATGACACAATATTCATATTATAAAGAAGAATTTTGGGGTTTGTTCTGAAAACAAACATGGAAGCTTCAGCATTTAAGAACAGTAGAGAGTGACCAAGAGGTTGGTACAATTTTCTGTGACAATGCAGCTCACAGATCATGGAAGTTCAACAGAAGTTATTAAAGAAAATAACTTCCTTCCAATTTTTGACCAAGGATGTTATTACTTCTACTTGAATAAAGATTAACAGATAAACAAAACAGATAATGAAAGGTATCTTTCAGTATTGCACAGTCAAAGCATTTACAATCCAAGCAAGAAACCACAGAATGTATCATGAAACTGGTTAAAAAAAGAATAGATAGTGTTCTGGTTTTAAAATCTTGAGGTGCTTAATGACTTTTTTTTTGTTTGGTATTTTTGTTGGTTTTGGGTTTTTTTCTGCAGTCACAAGAATAGGAGTATACTCTCTCTTTAAAAGGTCAAATGAGGAGAAAAAAAGGGAAAAGAAATGCTACAAAAAAAATATTACAACTCAAGATTCTTGCCTTTCACAAGACTTCAAGAAGAAGGACTGTGAAAACAAACCCTAATCCTATCAACATTATCAATACCATTCACTCTAATAAGGGAGAGTGAAAGTGTTCTTTATTGCAGTAGGGCACTCTATACATAAAGGCAAGGAACATAGACTCATGGAATGGGTTGGGTTGGAATGGACCTTAAAGATCATCTAGTTCCAACCCCCTGCCATGGGCAGGGGCACCTTCCACTACACTGGGTTGCCCAAAGCCTCATTCAAATTGGCCATCTCTCAAATGCAAAAAGCTGTGACAGACCTTAAAAGATAATTACTAGTATTTGGCAGATTAATTTTAGCTGCCTTCAGTCTGCGCCTATGGTATATTTTATTGAATTGATCTTTCATACAGTTTCATGTCTCTATGGAATTACCAGCATGTGTCATTGCAGTTAAGCTTTGTCAGTGAACAGTACTAGTCCTGCTAGAGCTGGGAGGTAATATAATCAAGTCCATCATTTCTATGTCAGAGGCTAGATATAAAGAACAAGATGACCTTTTGCAGATAATATTTCTTTTTTATTATTATTCTATTATTTTACCTTATTTTATTTCTTGTACTAGAATAATCTCGTAAATGAGGATGCCACAGAACTGTGAAGCTTTGAATTCTCATCCCCTCAGCAAGTTGCAGAGGTACACCATGATGGATATGGGGACTTCGGAAAGGAAAACTATCATCTTTACATTGTTATGTTTAGGAATTTGGTAAAGCCAAAAGACTGGATTTTAATAGTCACATCAACCAAATTGAATGTTTTACATCTTGTGAAATGGTAATTTAAATTGTAAATAGTAATTTAAAATCTACCTGGAAAATGCATTTGAATTTGAATTTTCTTAAAGCACGGTGGCCCATAAATGAGATTTGTGGAGGTAAATGAAGATTTGCGAGTCTACTGCCTCATATCGTTAGTAGACTTTTGTTCACAAAAAGTCACAAATGGGATTTTTAAAAAGATCTATTACTTTACAGAAAACAAATGGCTTGAGATAGCTCAAAGAAGGTAACATATGACTGTTTTTATGCTTTATGGTTTCCAATTGCTTCAGCTATCCCTAGTCCATCTTAGCTGAATAATATAATTTAAATATTTTAGGGAGTTTTCTTTAACAGGCTCTTAGACTTAATGTTCCTGCCTTGCTTCAGGACAACATCTTTTAATTGCTTTAAATTATCAGTGATGTCTCTAGCATTTTCACTGAACATGGATTGATTTCAATTAACTTTCTGACGCTTTAGCATAAAAGCAGTCTTATTTAATTTACCCTAATTAGATCACACAACCTCTTGAAGCTAAAGCAATGACAGTCATTAAAAGGTTGTACAAAGTTAAAAGCAAAGAGAGAGAGAATCGAGGTTGTTTACTGCATCGTTAGTCCTTTTATAAGTTTGAAGCTACAAGGAGAGCATGTCCCTGTGACCATATGAAGGTTTAAAATCAAATCCAGAATTTAGGACCTCTGGAATTTTGAAGTAGATAATTTTCTGTCAAAATCAAGATTGTTATTTTATTATTGGTGTATTGACAAAGATCAAGTTTTGCACTGCTGAAAATAATGCAGCTGCAATATTGTTGGCTGCTAAAGTCACTGTTTTCCCATCTTCCAATGCATTGAGAAGGATATTATGGAGAAATGGATTCATATGTAACGAAGGTAAGAAGTAATAAAACTATAACATGTTGTTGTAATCTTCCTTCAGTTTACATTGCCTTCGAAATTTTCTTTTTCCCTTATTGCAAGGTACACACAAAACCAGACTGAAAAAAAGACAGATTATACAGAAACTTCAGCTGGTTACTGAACAAGTATGAGGCAGAAAATGATATACTGTCTGTAGGCCACCTGCTCTGGAAAGGGACATCACCCAAATTTTAGAAACCTTCGTGCAGTGAAAAAAACCCACACAAATTTGGCAGCCTTAGGTGGGGAAAAAAGGAGGAGAAGTAACGGTCTCTAGTACATGGGTCTAAAGGATGATGAGACTTCACAGAGTCATTAAGACAGGTATTTAGCTATCAATGGAATTATATAAAAATTGCTAGTCTGCAAATATCCTCAAGAACAGTCACTGCTTTTGTGGCACATTTCAAAATTTACATACATTCCAAAACCTCAAAACAAATCTCCTAATACAAAAGATCAAAGCATGCAGGAAAAGGGGAGAGCAAGACAAAGAGCACTCTGTGTGTCCTCTCAGTGGTCAGTCATGCTAGAAAAATACTCAATCATGCAGAAGGATCATGATTTTGTTTATTTTCTGGGGAGACTAAAAGAGCTGTAACATCTCTCCCTGTGTTCAGTGCCAACCAGTTACATGGTGTTCCATACTGCTAACCCTTATGCAAGTACTTATAAAACAATCTGTCTGGAGCCCTATATAGGCTGGCTTCAAAGTCAGCTACAGAGCCAGGAAACTACGGCTAACTACAGCACTTGAAAAGAATTCTCCTTCATGCTACCATGTAAGCACAAAGACATTTACAGAAATATAATCTCTTTAGTCACTGAAGTCTGGGTCAAGCATCTTGAGCAAGACTCAAGTAGTATAATATGCATTGAGGGCAAAGTTGTGGTATTTTTATGTGCTCCCCATACATGAAAATGCATCCAATGAGCCAACAGCAATCTGGAATTAGTTTATGTTCATCTTTTATAGAAAATACCTGTAACTTCACAACAGTTATGTTTCATCAAATACTGCAATGTTGCAAACTTAGTGAGGTATAAAGCTTAGTTCCATTGAAATTACATTAAAAAAACTTACATTCATCTGTATCTTGAATTCATAAAGGACAAAATTATACACTCTCAAAATCACTGACATTTAAAGGCAGCTAAAATACCATTTATTATTTTTCACTGTGAATAAATAAAGCCTAGATAACACATTAATACATGTGAGTAAGTAGCAGCAAATATTTACCCATTATTGAGTGATAACAGCCTGTTTCCAAATTCGATTTTTCCAGTGAAGGTCTTTCCTAGCATGAATTCTTCAGCCCTAGCACCTTGTGAACCTGCCAGAACAACAAAGTTATGGACTAATTAGCAAAGCAGCGTTGCCAAGTTGTGATATTTCAAATGAAGTCACAGAGTTTCTTGTGACTTTTTCGAGATCACACAGCTTCCATCAGCATAGTTGGTGTTCACATCTGTTGTGTTGGTCACAAGGTGCTTAATGCTCCATGTCACAGTTCAGGGCTAGAAAAACACAGCACTGTCTCTTGACTCCCACTCTAGGGACTAGCATTTCTGTAATCAGAAACAGTGAGTGTCAGACCCAATATAAAAGCTTTTATCTTTTGATTAATGGGATTGGTCAGTGGAACAATAACAAGGAGTACTTTGAATTTGGCAGGTGCATTTCAACTACATATTTTACTCCATTTTAGAAAAGTTCCATTGGTATGATTCTGTGTGCTGAAAAACTTATCTGGAAATAAGTCAAACAGGAAGAAATCTTATTCTCAATTAAAAATTTTCATGGAGCACATTATACCTGCAAAACAGCATTCATCTCATGGAACAGAAACATTACTAACATTAGGTCTTAAATGCATGTAGCTCATTGGAAAGTAGAGTTTCTAGTTTCTCTAGAACATTTTAGTAAGTTAATTTGCCATTGGCCAAGGTGAATTCAGTTTCAAAGAGTTAACATACTCTATGGCTTTACTGAGGGGGTGAGTGACAAGCTATCTTAATTGATTTCAGTAGGTAATAGGAAGTCACTGGAAGCAGATAGGAAAATATTTCTTAAAATTTGCATTGGCCATGAAGACTAGCATAAGATAGTTAAATAGAAAACATTCTACATTTAACCCAAATGTTTTTAAAGTATTTCAAATATGTGTTAAAATCACATTGGATTTTCTTTATCTCTGTTTAATGAGGTATAGAAACAGAAAAAATATACATAGTAGATGACATCAGTAGCACAGACAGTGGTCTGGTAGGAAAAAAAGAATGCAGTTCCTTCATTAAATCTTCTGTATCAAGACTTAGGTTAAAGCATGTCATATTTCTCAAGTTACTCTTGCAAATGTAATAAGCTTTTCAATCCCCTGCACATTTGCAAGCATACAAAGATAGCTAGGATGCTACACTATCAATATTACAATATGAATAAATTCAATACACTCAGTTCACCAGGGAAATTCAGGGACCTGGTGATTGTTGCCTCCCAACCTTCAGTTTTATTTAGATAGCTCTTTTTTGAGAGATTTACTATTTATTCCCAAGAATTTCAGTGTTTAACAATGCAGAATGAATAATCATTTCAGGCTGAGGTAGAAGTAGTAATTTCTTATGTCAGCAACATTCCCATTTCCCTCTCTAAGTGATGCTCCAAGATTATTTAATATCTTGTTCTTTAACTTGCCAAGAGACAGTATCTTCCTTCATATAAAAGAAAGAAAAAAATAATAATAATTCACTTACGGTTTCCCAGTCCATTTAGGACAATTCCATACAGTATATGATTATTAGTGATTTATGTGTTTGTATTTTATGTAGTAATTCCACTGTGTCCTTCAGATCACCAAATTAAGCTTGGCATGTAAGAACAATCTAGGCATAACGTTGTTTGTATTTCAGTGTCCCATAAAGGAGTTTCAGTGGACAGTGTACACTCAAACAACTGTCCATTCCCAAAAGACATTATAGCTTAAGTTACAGTAAAATACTGGAGAGTGAATTAAACGATGACCTAATAAGGGGATTGGGAAGAATGCCACTATAGTAAAATGAGCTTACATGGATGCACAGAGCTTTCAACTGCCTAGCTGTTGTCAGCTGAAACTGTCTGTTAGATGCATTTATTTGCTTTACACTATGTAGCTCTGCAACAGTTCATAAGAACAGGAAGTCCTTACCTACTTCGAGGACCACTCAGCCCACCTGCAGGATGGAAAAGATAGAATTATTCTGCTGGCTTTGTTTGTCTGCTTGTTTGGGTTTTGGTTTGTTTTTCTTTTTTTTTTTTGTCTTGTCCTTTGCACTTCATTAACACTCTCCAAAGTAGACATCTTGAGACATACAGATGATTCATTAGCTTCAAAATACTTCAGTTGCATTGCGACACTTACATAAGAAATACAGAAGCTCCTAGCTGCAGAGAACTGGAAACTTACTAGTTTTTTAACACCACACACTCAATTCCGTTGCATTAAGGAGCCCCAAAGAACATGTCGGGTTTTGAATATACTTTGGGTTGAGGGAAGGACTCTGGAAGACATTAATACCAAAGTATAAAGATATCATTCAGTGTGTTATTATGCTTATTACTTGTCTGGATTCAGTACTTGTTTGTGACAAGTGATTATCTTTTAATTACCTTCTGAGTGGTAATCAAAACAACCTGAGTTATCTAGTGATAACAGGGATAGCACAGGACAATTAATTTGATTTCAAAGCAAAACAAGCTACTAGTGCATTAAGCAACTGTGCATAACAGAACAATGTTTCTGGGTTATATTATGATCTAAATTATAACATAAAGTCAGACTTTTATTTTTGGCCTAAGCTTAAATTTAATATCGGATTCAGTCCCTCTGCAGGCTATCCAAAAATTCTTACATTCACTGAATCCAATGTCATTATTCATACTAATTTTATGTAAACAAGACTTCGACTTTTCTGTTAATGAAGCATGCCAAAGCAAGATAGCTAAACTCTTCTTTCTTTCCCTGAACAGATGTGGCATAGGCAGGTGCAGTTTAACTGAAACTGCCAAGAAGCCTATTTCAGTTAGATTATACTCCTTGCAAATACAGGTTGTTTTTGCTCCGTCCATTAATTCCTTGAACTTTTCAATTGGAGTTTTTGAAAGCTCTAGCTCCCAAATTCACTGAAGTCAAAGATCAATTCTTGATCAAGAAGCACAGAAAAAAGTCTAAAAATGTGTTACTGAGGAACATGAATAAGCAATGTTTGTCCTCATAGTGTGAAAACATTTCCAGGTAGCAAAGTTCAAGATGTACAAATGCTGCGGTAGGAATTAGGCCTTTTTCAAGCAACAACTCAATGAAAGAGCTGTGTTTTTGTTTCTTCCTCTAATCCCAATGAATAGTGTGAGGAGCAATCACCACAGGTTTTGCAAGCGTCACTTGCGAAAAAGGAAAAACAAAAGAATCACCCATTACAAACTATTCGAGTATCTTAAGGAGAAACACTACTACAGCAGCTTTATTTGGGGAAAAAATAGGACAAGTTCTTCTGTTTGTGGTGACAACATTGATGTTCCCAATTGTTGATGCATCTACTTCTCCAGATTTCGAGCAGCTTAGATAGATATGAAGGCCCTTTTCTAAATAATCTTCACACATAATACGAGAGAACTAGAGAAAACTAAATAAGTTCATAACCTCATACGGCTTTGCAGTTTATTAGTATTATGCATGTGTCAGCATTAATAAATATTTTTAATTCATAAGATTTTAATATTCAAATATGCTTTCAGTGATCTGGCTCTCTAAAGGTTCTCTATCTTATCTTAGGTGTTGTAAAGAAAGAGAAGAAACAGGTAACAGGGCCAAACCAAATCCCTAGGTCTGATGAATCCAGAGACAGACTTCATAGCTAGTCCATAGTACTGTAAAGGAATGAGCCAAACTCTGAATAAAGATTAACTAATTAACTAACTCATTTTTCGTTTCATTTTTAACATGCACTGTGTGCAGCCTGTAGAAACCACAAGTAGATTATCTCATTACTGCAAAATATTATCAATTATTATCCTTCTTTGTAGCCTGCCTTCTGTCTTTTTCTGAACAATTAACACTGGTAATTACATTAAAAGATTGAAGCATTCTGCCAACCTAGGTTATACCAATGTTTTGTGAAAAAAAAAAAAGTAGCAAATTATGCATTTCAACAACAAATGCAGTATAAATTACATTACATGCTATAATCTACTATATCACGTGAGCTTATTAAGAGCTTCTGTAAGGTGAAGTGTCCAGCTTTCCTTGCATTGCAGTCTAAGCACTATTGCCAGACTCCCAGTTTCTGTGAACTCCTTGAATGAAGATGCTGAAGTGCTGTAACATTGATCATCACCAGCAAATCAGTCTACAGATTTTTATTTTGGCTTGCTAGCAATCTCTAAGAAACTTGTATATAGACATTGTGGGCAATTTGTTTGAACCTGTGGAACTAGAAGGTCAAAAACCTTTATCTCCCCATACATGTATTCTACTGAAATTTCTGTTCTCCCTCTCTTCTATCACACATCCAGTCTTACAGAATGGCTTACACCTTTGTTATAACCATTTCCCTTTGGCAAAAAAAAAAGAAAGAAATTCCTATCACAGCTATTTTATAAAGTATGATCTGCTACTATATTTGGTCCTAGATTACTGAAACCAATAAAAAGAAATGTGAACAATTGCACTTTGCTGATTAATTTTCCAAGTACTTTTCAACATGCTTCTAAAGGACAGAATTTACAAAATCGTAAAAAAAGGAAAACAGTTAAAATGTTTTCTTTATGAAGCTGACTCCTTTTTGCCTACCCTGTTTTCAATTTATCTACCTATCCACATGTATTTTGATGTCTCTAATTATGTCTACTGCCTCATCAGACAGACAGATATGCTTACAAAAAAGCTGGAGCAGTAGCTGCATGTATGAGCAACTCTAATCCATTTCAGAGCAAAATGAAGCAGTTAGACTTTAAAAACAGTCAGATGAAAGGTGACAACTCCTCTAACCACTAGAAACTCTTCCACAAATATGGACCTGATTACACCTTAGCTGATTCAGCAATTATTTATTCTTACAAATGATTCAAATTAGTCATTGCAAATGATAAGACAAATGAAATTACTTCCTGATTGCACAGCCTTGATCTTTTCTGCTGCATTCCAAATCTTTCTATTTGGAAGTGTCATTCTGCTGAATAGGTCAATTAAAAAATTGTAAATGTTTATTTTAAAAGATCTCATACCAGATACTTAGCAGCTGGAAAAATTTGGACACTTACAAAAGAAAATAAAAATTTTTCTATTTACACATTTTCAGTTATAAACACAGGCTCGATTTTTAAACTAGTAGTATATATTGGGTTTGCGTATTATTTTAACTGTACATTTTTTCTTATAAAAGGCACTTCTGAACTATTTTTACAGTGCTTTACAGCCTCCTTCAACATCACCTTGTTCCTTTATGCACTTCAAACATATTTTATTTTTCCTAACCTCCAGCACTTTTTATTGTCCACTTTTATATTTTTTATCAGGTGCACTATCTTTAATCTTTCTACTTCTCTTTTGGTCTGGATATTTTACACCTTATAGATGTCTCTATCTATCTGACTTTATTTTTCATCTACATGGGATTTTTTTTATTTGGGGGGGGGGGGTATAGTATATTTGCGGTTTGATGAAATACCTTCATTTATTTTTCAACACTTTCCATTTCCTTTCTATGTGTTCCTCACAATGATTTTTCTCATCTTCTACTAAAATAAGATGATCATCCTTTTATTCCATTTTATCTCATTTTAGTCCAAACAGCAAACATAACATGATTACAGTAAGTGACATTTAGAACTTACTTAATACATTAGCATTAGTGATGTCCTTTTCATTGTTAACAGTTCTAAATTAGAGAGACAATAAAATATAATAAATATTCATTCTTGTGTACCAAATGACTTGTGTTAACGATCAACACAAAAACACTGATAGAACTAAACACAGAATAAGCTGTGCTTATGTCCGTGATTTGACAAGCCTTGACAATCACTAGCAGGTATGTAAATGAATACACAATAAATCTGAAAGAAGATTTTATAGAGATGTTTTTGGAAGTTTATGCAAGACTGTTGGAAGACTAGTTTGAAGTTTCTTTGCAGTAAATCCCTCTGGATTGACCACTTATACTAGCCATGGGGAGAATAAATTTTTTTAAAGTTCTGTTTTAACAGACCAGGGACATCCTAGTTTAACTTCTTAAGTAATTTTGCTATCTGTGTTGAAAACCATTTTCTCCATACATACACCCTACACAGTAAGACCAATGTTTTTTCATGTTTGAAAAAAGGAAAATCTAGTCTATATTATGGGAGTATTCTTTCTGTTACTCCTTTTATACTCTTTTCCACCATTGTTTGGGGGGCATAGCAGGAAGCAGAGGATCTAAGCTTTCTCATTTAATGGTATGAGAGCAATGTTTTTTCTCTGCTGCCTCTTGGAAACTAAGAGAACTGAAGCAGCTGGAGCTGTGTGAGTGTAGGTAACTGGAACAAGAATACTAAAAAATAAACAATCATCAGCTAAAATAGATATTCAACAGTAAAATAGGGCCAGAAGGAAGACTGAAAATGAGCTATTAAAAGGTCACACATAACAGAGAGTATAAAAGTTTGTTATTGTTCAGGATTTTTTAAGAGGGGTACTGTAGCTGTGCTGCAACTTATAACTTATTTGTCTATTCTGTTCTCCTACTAGAGAATAAATAGAAAAAATATCTTATGGACAACACCTTATGCCAAAACAAGCAAACCCCATCTACATCAGACACACCAAACAAACAAAATAGGGTGAGGACCCTTTTTACATCAGGATGATAAAGAACATGTTTGGAGGACAGCATTTCTCAAAGAAATCATTGTGCATCCCAATGGATGTTGAAGGTGACGACTACAAGACTGTAGGTTGCAAATCTTTGTTTTTGCTAGTTGTTCTCTTTTCTGAGTCCATTACTTTGTCTTCTGGAATAGCAATGGTATGGTACCAAAGAATAAAGCTTTTCTGGGATTAACACTGATGACATGGAAGTAAGTGACATGGAGCAGCATAGCAAAGTCATACCAAGTAGAAATGAAAAAAAAAAATCAAGAAGCTTCCTAGAGGATGCTCAGCATACCCTAGACTTTTCAATTTAAATTTGAGCCATCATTGATGATTTACCAATTTTAGTAGGAACAGACACATGATCCATAGGGAAATTTAGACACACCTTCAATAAGATCTCAGCAGTATTGTTGAATTCT
The DNA here is from genome assembly GCF_000696875.1 of Nestor notabilis. Lineage (NCBI taxonomy): Eukaryota > Metazoa > Chordata > Aves > Psittaciformes > Psittacidae > Nestor > Nestor notabilis. The sequence continues at coordinate 12,360 of NW_009940293.1, read as the reverse complement.
GAACCCACTGCTGTATTAAAAAGTTAAACCATGTTGGGGGAGATTTTTACCTTCTACATTAAAGTATTAAGGTTATACATTTCATTTTATTGAAATATCATCACCATCATGTTATCACAGTGCTACTCAGTCACCCAGTTTGACTTGATCCTTTGGAAAATCTTGCTATTCTGTGAGGTTTTCTTTAATCTAAATAATTTTCTGTTATCAGCAATGTCCACCAACCCACCTACCAAATCAATAATAAATATACTGAAGAATGTCAGGCCTGATGTCATTACCTAGGGAAGTCACTACTAACTGCTTTCCACTCTCAGAAAATTATCTCCAGTTTCCAGAAAAGTATGTCTTTTAAAGCAGGTTGCCTGCCTGGTATGTCATATTGAGATAACTCAATGCAAGTCACATAATTACATCACGTAACCTTATATCATTTGACATGTCTGAGGCGACCTAACATAAAATACCACAGTATAAAGCATCAGCTGGAAAATTTAAACATTACGGTTTGTTTTTTTTTAACTCCCCCCCCAAAAAGAATGGAGGGGGGAAAATCCCCAAATCCCGAACATGTAACTTACTACAAACTAAAAAAAAAAAATATATATATATATATAAATCAATACTGTAGACAAGCTATATGTAACTAACGTATTGAATTGGCAGTGTCAAACACTTCTTGGGAAATAGTCTGCTGTCATGATCAAAGTCCTGTACAGAGCTCAACACACTGTTAGCACTGCATTTTCAAAAGAGTGTATGTATACTACTACATTAGATTAAGCATGTATATATACTGTTGTACCTATGTGCAAAGCTTCTGCCTTGTACTCTAGCAGCAATTCCCTGTACAATTCCTTTCTTAAGAAATGTGTTAAAATAAATTATAGAGCTAAAGAAATGGATATTTTGATATATTTACTTATATCACTGTAAAATTAGTAATGATATTCTAATGCGACTAATATAATTTCACTTTTTTCTTTATTGTAGTTTTCTGTCTACTAACAAGAGAATAAGAAATACAATATAGATTTTATATATTATAGCCAATCTACAGTTCTCTTTTCTGCAGTGTCTTCAGGTTTGCAAAAATGTATGATTACCCTTGTACTAAGTTTTCAGAAGATCCAAAACCAGGAGCTAGTTTATTTTCAGTTATTTACAAAACAAGGAATTCAGCGTTCAGAGAAGAAACTAATTTAATGGAGGCAAGGAATATTGCCACTGTGTGGAGAAAGGTGATATAGAAGTGAAGCTGAAATTGATATGATAAAACACTGAAATTAGACTACAAGTGTAATTTACAATAATAACCACACTGAGCTGAAGGTGAACCATGAGTTGACATGGACATTCCCAGATGGGCAGATGGCAAGTTTGTTTGACTGCTGTAGTTAGTTGTCAAGGCAGATTAATATGGATTATCACAACTAACAAGGAAGACCTGAACACCACCAGCAAGATGAAAAGCAATACAAAGTATGTTTATAATACATACAGAAGTATTGTTTCAAGTTAACAATTCTATGGAAATAGTGAATACAAAAAGATGCAGAAACTGAAAGCTGCATCTAGACCTGAAAGATTTGCCCTGGCATGCTTAATGTGGTATGGGTGAAAGGAACAGACTGATTTGTTTTCTGATGTCATATTGTTTATAGCAATAAAAGCAGGTGTCCAGTTATTTTGAAAATAATGCCATTGCTTCTTTTAGATCTTAATCTTTGGTTAAAATATTATCAGACCTCTTTAATATTATTTTTCTTGAAAATAGGTATACTCTAAAGAAAGGTAGCCAAGGGCCTCAGAAAGGGCCTCTGCAGCTTAAACAGATCATGGCTCCTTTCACAGTTCTTCCTCCCTTCGAGCCCACAACTTATTAGGAAGACCATCATTGGGGTGAGCTGCCAAATTAGTGGGAACCACAAAGGCCTTTAGCTCTGTACCCCTAGCCCAATCCCTGTTATATAACCAAAAGGACACAATAATGTACTCACATTTACACTACATATGTCATTCAGGCAGTTCTTGCCTTCTTTTGAATCAGTTTCTGCAGCACAAAGTTAATGGAATGAATGAGAAGCCTTAACACTTCGCATTCATTCCATCCATTGGTGGGTGAATGATCAGAGCCCCACAAATATAATTTCTGCAGCCAATGTCTGTATTCCAATGAAAAATTATTTTTATATTAAGCAGCTTCTGGATGTATGGGGAGACAAGATACTATGGTTCTACAAGTAGAAATGGTGTCACTCTGAATAACAGCTTGGAGACAATAGCCAATTAATCGTTCCAGCGTCTACCTGATGATTATGGCAGTAGCCATAATTGCTGCTGTTCCACATATCAAGTATCTAAAATGTCAAAGCAGCTAGTTATTCTACTTGCGTTTTATCAGGCAACTAGATAACTATGGAAGCAGCAGTAGCATTTTTTCACAGTGATATAACCAGAAACTAATATGGTCCCAGAAAAAAGCTGGGCACCAGCTGTACAGGTAGAGTGTGATAAGATGTATCTTCTAGAGTATGGGACTAATTAAAGAAAAAGCCATTACTGGGTCCACAGCCGGGACAGATCCTTGTCAAATTCAGTAGGGACTGGAGCATGTTCAAAAATCACTCAAGCTTGGTGCATTCAATTAGACTATAGGTTTGAGGTCAAGAATGGTTTAGTAGTGAGGAAAGTAACTTGCAGCAGAAATACAACCCTGCTCATCAGTGCATTCACAGAAAGCATTCTGGGAGAAACTTGCATGCTCATTTGCATGACTAGACATTATGACTGTCACATACATGATTCTATACTAGGTTGTAGGGGTTTTTTTTTCCCAAATGCTAAAAATGTTTTGGAAGTGAGAGTGAGAGATCTTGCTAGTAAATATTTCAACAGAGTAGACACACAGTGGCAGGGTTGAAAGAGTAAAATGGTTTTGCTTGTTTTCTCACAGTTTCATTTAAAAAGCTAAAGATGTTCATAGGCCTATTTCCTTTAATCATTCTTCAAATCTAAATTTAAAGTTACTTCTTTATTATGAAATAAACATTAACAAAGAATTTTTTGAGATAACAGAAAATTCTATCATAGAAATAAATACTGAAACAGGTCTTTGACAGGATTTATTTTCAGATTATAGAATAGTTTTCATTAATTCACAAAACATTTTACATAGCATTCGCACTAAATAAATACTAAATTAAATTGTGTTCATAGTTATTATCTATATTCCAATTATTTCTATACAAGCTATTATGCTTTTCAAAAAGAAAGCAAACTTGAAATATGTTTAAAAAACACAGGCTTAAATATGTGTGTTTCCTTATTAATATAGGGAAACACAGGAGCTGTACTTAGAGTGAACTATTTAAAACAATGTTTTCTAGGTCTATGTACTTACCCAGTCTTCCTTTTGTACATTTTAATTCTTTTTTTTTTAATAATCACAGCATGCTGTACAATATTCACTCACTTGACAGGAGGCAACAAACAAAACAAGTTTCATAGCCAATACTTACATCTTTCTCAGAGCATATATTTTTCATTTGTTTTTTTGAATAATCCCTTTCATGCAAAAGAATATTCCTTACATGGAGAAACAACCATTAATGTCAAATACATGCAAGTTTATTGTGACAAGTTTTTCAAAACTATGTGATGGGTAGCAAACATTCAAGGGGCTACAGTTATGTCTTGTCTGTATATTTTTTCTTTAGTTATGACAGAAGGAATGTACAAATGTGTAGTGCACTGTCTCTTTTTTCAGAAAGTTTTCTTTCCTTTTTTCTGAATACAGAAGCCCTGTTTGTCATTAAAAATGTAAAGACCCTTATGTTATTGTCAGTTGAGGAAGAAAATGAAAGGAAATACTTTTGTAGCACCTGGTGTAGTAAGAGTCTTTCAGTTGAGGAACTGCCAAAATACGTGAGATTAAAGCAGATGCAACTTGACACAACTTGTCATTAAAAATATATGTGGACAATATGAGTACACGACAAGTAGAGAAAAAAAAAAGAGAGTATAACTCATGTTTCAGAACAAAATTTCACAGAAACTTAAGATTTGACCAACTGTGGTGCAATAAGGAAAAAAAAAAGAAGAAAGAAAAGGAGCTATGCAAATAGCCAATAAGGTCTCTGATACTGGATTGGAGAAGTATCCTATTTCTAAATTATGTTGACCTGAATCAGGCAAAGATTGAACCTGAAGCTTTCTCTGTCTTAGAAAACACAGAATAATGAAAAGTAAATTTTACCCTGATGAGCAGTAGAAGGACATGAAAATCAAGGAGCAACAAAACAATTACCTGGGATTGAGATGTGCTCTGGGGCATGCTACAAGTCTCATGGACAAGGACCATCAACTGAGATCAACAGAACTGAGAAATGCTGAATTTGCCACAAGTCAGTTACTGGATCTTCTCCTAAGAAGCCAGGATGATGGCTGAAAAAAGAGTATCTATGAATATTACACTGAGATATTTCATGCTTTCAAACTTACTAAGTATAAGTTCTGGATTGAATAACATTAGCTTTACTGGTTTACTTCGTATTTATACCAGTAAGAGAGCTCATAAACCAGTGTTTCTGGTTTGGTAATAGTGTTTCTGGATTTGTCAATTTTGCATTTTGTCCAAGGCCTAAAATCAGAAAATCTCATTTTTCTCAGTAGACTTCAAGACTCTTTGACCAGAACACCTCATGAAAAGTTACTGTTGAGGCTGTAACATACCATACTCTTCTGAACAATGACATGTTAAAAGTTACTTATTTATCTTAAAAGAAATTGCTCTCTGAGTACATTCAAAATCAAATCCAATCACCTTAGCAAGTACAACATTTTTTTACTGCCTTTCATTCCAAGGAATATAGCAGAATTCATGAAGCATTGAGTGAGAGAACTCAAGTCACTGTTTCATTTCTG
>NW_009940293.1:0-7403 GCF_000696875.1 Nestor notabilis | reverse complement strand
GCAGGAATGTTCCAGGTCTAGGATGCCAGAAAATCACTTACAACTATGCAGAATCAGGAAAAGAACTGAGCTTCCTGTGAGTCAACACCTGCATAACAGAAGTATTCATGACTACAGTACATGAAAACATGAAACATTCACTACTGACAATGATGCATACAGAGTAAATATTTCAACCAATGGTTTTGAATAAAGGAACAAGTTCTCAAGTTCTCAAGCTTCTCCCTTTATGCTATATAAAACTGCTTGAAATAATTAAAATAGAATGCACCAAGAGAACAAATCTCATAATTTTTTTAATGATGACATGAGGATCCTATGTCATTGGTTGGTGGGAGAACTCCTATTCAGTACACTAAAACACAACAAAAGATTTTAATAGCCATAATTTGGATTTTCCTAATGGTATTCTATATTTGCATGTTTATGATATAATGTAACTTTTGTTATCAAGCATTATCAAATTAGTGACCCATTTGTAATATAAATAAGTGTTACTAGTTTTACATATGAAATATTTACATAGCTTGGAGTATTGTGTACGGTTCTGGTGTCCTCAACATAAAATGGACTTGGAGCTGTTGGGGGCCACAAGGATGAAAAGAGGGCTGGAGCACCTCCTGTATGAAGACAGGCTGAGAAAGTTGGGGCTGTTCAGCCTGGAGAAGAGAAGACTGAGTGGAGACCTCATAGCAGCCTTCCAGTATCTGAAGGGAGCCTATAAGGACGTTGGGGAGGGACTCTTTGTTAGGGCCTGTAGTGGTAGGACAAGGGGTAATGGGTTTAAACTTAAACAGGAGAAGTTTATATTAGATCTAAGGAAGAATTTCTTTACATTGAGGGTGGTGAGGCACTGGAATAAGTTGCCCAAGGAAGTTGTGAATGCTCTAACCCTGGAGGTGTTCAAGGCCAGGCTGGACAGAGCTTTAGGTGACATAGTTTAGTGTGTAGTGTCCCTGCTCATGGCAAGGGGTTGGAACTAGATGATCTTTAGGTCCTTTCCAATCCTAACTATTCTATGATTCTATGATTCTGTGATTCTATTCTATGATTCTATTCTATGATTCTATGATTGTCAAAACATTGTCTTAGGGCAGGGAAAACTGTTACATTTCACAAAACTGTGAATATGAATATTTAGTCTTGAACAACAGAAATAATAACCAACTTCTTATGAATATAAAATGATAAAGCAAATAGTGAAGAACATACATAACTGATAATCATTCTAGGATTAATTTGTGTAAAACCGTCGTTTTCACATTCTATTTCCAGTACATTTTTAATTTAAGGTATTATGTTCAGTCCATTAATCAGCATCACAGAATTTAGCAAAACAGACAGATCACAAAAATATGTGGAAAACAACCTAAGATTTTTCAATAAAAAGTAGGTCATGTGAAGGAGCAGAAGATGAAAAATTATGATTAAAAAAAAGTATTAGTCATAAGCTTAAAGCTCCTTTTTAACAGCAGAAAATAATCTTTGAGGAGAGGAGACACTACTTCATCAAGGTGCAGCAGAGATGGTGAAGGAAAACATTTCCTCAATATTTTGGAAATAGCTAAACAAGAGTATTATCATTCACCTTTCTACTCATGGGGTTTTTTTCCTCCAATATCTCCCCCAGTTTTTGGATTAAATCTGTCTACATTCTTCAGAACTATATACAGAGTCTTGAACATATAATATCTGTCTGGTGAAGCAGAGCAAGAACAAAAAGTTGCACTTATGGTCTGACAAGTCAATGTGTAAGGTGCACTCACATTTGATGGGTGTGCTCAGGTCTACAGATAATAAAGGCATATTGTGATCTGAATGTTAACAGGGCCAACTGACCCCCATAAAAAAATACACTGACCAAATTCTGCCAAAGTTTTCTGGAAGAAAAATTTTTAATTAATTATCAAAAGATACTGCTCTGAGTAATGAACAGTCTTAATGAAAGCATAGGGTTTTATGGTATGTTTATGTAAATAACAATTTTTACATTCTATCAAAATATAATTTGACAGTGATCGACAAACTTTTCCTATTTTCCTATTTATTTTACACATTAATTTCATTGCAATAAAACATTTCAGATATTTTTCATAAAAATGTCTCATACTTCAATATCTTGGCTTATTAATGACAAACTTGCACTAATTGGAGTGTATTCTTATCTCTGAATTATACTTTTTCCTTATTTTCTCCATTTTTTGCTACTTCAGAACAGAAATATTTTCCTGTGTTCAAAGCTATTTTATGTTATTCTTATTTTTTACAAATAGTACCAGCTTCATGGTTGTTGAGCTAAATGGAAGGGATTCTTATAAAAAAAGGTCAAGAAAACCTCCTAAATCTACTAGGAACCTTTTCTTTGCAATGATCAAGGCAGTGATATTCAACTGCGAAACTTTACTTAATTAAATGAAAGTTAGGCACTCAGCAGTTTTAAGAATCTGAACTACTGTGCTGCTTTCCCCCTTATCTTTTGAAATAGAGATAAACACCATCCATTCTTTCTCCAAGGCAGACTTCAAGGCACAGTTTGTTCACATCTCCAAAGTATCTTGAATTCACTAGATGGAAAGAGCTGCAGAATGCAATTTTAATGCATAGAACACTAACACGGAAAAAAGCAGTGACAGCTTTGCCATATATGCCCAAGTACTTCAGTCTATGAAAGTGGACACAAGTCATTGTGATTCCTCTGCCAGTTCAGTTCCCCATTCCCTAAATATCCAGAAACAGCACCAAATGCCTCCAGACACACATTTTATGATATAAATGGTGACTTAGGAGGAATAGAACTGAAACCATTGCTTTACTGTGCTAATAATCCATCAACCGTGATCAGATGACAATGAGAGCTGTTGGACCAGTAAGAAGTATTTTCAAGTCTCATCTTAAGCACTGTCAGAAAGAAATGGTCCTTTCCTCCCTCATCCCCCCATGCCAATCACATTAACTATCAAGTCCTCTGGCATTTTAGAATTAGCAAGTGCAGTGCAAAGTTATGAAACACATTATTCCCCCAGTCTCACTTTGCATGGGCTAATTAGAATTATTTGACCTCAGAACTATATGGGTTTGATCAGATAATGGACTTCAATTAACAGAAAGTTGTTAGAAGTACTGCACAAAGTGAATTCATTGGCAGAATAGTTTTCTGCAATAATTTCTCTGGGTATTTTGAAGCCACAGAAATCATTCAGATCATAGTTCTTCAAGGCCAATGGAAGTTCATTTTAGACAGAGGTTGTGAGTCTGTACATAGTCCTGCTATCATCTATAAGAATTTTGCCCTCTAGTTCAAGGAGAACAGCACTGCAATTTGGCAGAGATTACTATGCTGCTATGTTGTGAAGAGATCAATCAGTTTTGACACAGTGAGAAACAATTTGATATCCGGCTAAACATTTTCAAGACACTGAGATTTGTATATGAGATAATTTCATGTTTAATTGCACACTTTTCCTGAAAGGCAGTGCAAGTTGGCCAGATATCTAAAATCTCTTCCTCCACTAGTTAAAACTAATGGTAATTTTAATGTCTTTAAGTGGATATCTCCACTCCCACTGCAGGCTGTTGCAGTGCTTCTCATCTGGTGTGTGATGCTGTCTTCATACAGCATGCAAGGCTTGCAATTCACGAGTAAGTTATTCCTGTTGGGGACTGAGCCACCTTGCCTCAGTATCAGACCTGCCCCTTGTTACCACAAGAGTTAGTTAAAGCTTTCCATTATGGGCTCAGAAACACTATATAGTTAACTACCAGTTCCGAAAGCCCCAATTTACCAGTCTTACCACCTTACTAATAACTATGAATGTAAACTTTATACTTCTGTGCATAAATAATCCTGAATATTAATATCATTTGTCCAGTTACCATTTCAGGACTATATGTCAAGCACGATCTAGCAGACTGGACACTCATTTCTACAATGCTTGGAACACTAATATCTCTACTGATAGTTGCAATGGTGACACTGTCTATGGTGGTAAATACTAACTGGGGGAGATAAAAAATCATGCACCCCATAGTATTTCAATGTTTCAAAATCATTCTAGTGTAATGATTTCTGTCATGTGTCCATAAGGTCACACGATGGATTAAGGCCAATAATAAAATACTGGAAAAATAAAGTGTTCCTCCTGAGTGAGCCAGACACTGAAAATATTTATGCAGAATCAGCATGTACCCTTCACACTCCTCATAAACATCAGAATTACACTAAGATCTTTCCTAAACTAAAAACATAGCAAACAACTCCCATTATAAGCACCCCCAAATATAAGCAATAGAGCTGAAATCTTTAATAGAAGAGAACCAGAAAGATAAATGGAAATATAAAGAGTATAGATCTGTGCATCACTCCCAGTCCTTCAGTGAAGAGCATACAGCAGCACAACAGTAAAAAGTAAAACTGGCTGACTTTAAGCTCACGTTAAGACTATCTCTATCTGTTACAAAGACCCTTTTTTGCATATTATACTTCGTGAGACAACTCTAGTTAGATTTATCTATGTATTTTTAATTCAGACATAAAATTTTGCTTCAGGCTGAGATTTGTGTACTAGATCTCAGCCCAACAGCTACTTTTAAGAAACAAAATCCAGAAGGTGGAGGGACCTTCAAGACTGCAAAAAAGAAATATATTGAAAGAACAGGTACAAATCCCAGGTTTTCCCATGGGAGCTACAGCATACCTCTTGATGTATGAAGAGAAGTAGGGCACCTCACATACGAAGACAATATATGATATTTCTTACAGCCTGGATATAGTTTTCATGGTTATTACTGATATCTATTATCACATAGGAAATATAAAAAGGTGAATTGAAATAAATGCTACAAGATCCTACTTTAAAGAACTGTTAGCTGTATTCAGGATGGATTAAAAAGCATTTGTGATATATAGGTTGATGTAAAGCTAAGGCTAAGAAAGAAGATAATCACACATTCTAGTTATAGACATTTTTGGTTGTTAGAACTTTTCAGTGTCTGAAATGGTTGAATACTTAGTTCATTAGGGGTCCAAATGATTGGAAACTGAGCAGAATGCAGTAGAAGACTGTGAAAAAGTTGTTTATAAAGATGAAAAACCTGCTGAAGATTTGTGCCATGAGCACTCTTTTCTATTTCTTGGTTTCATTCTGAGAACATTATGAACTATAATATTTAAAATTTTAGACTTTCAATGAGATGGATTTATCAGGGTTGATCAATCAGCCTTGCTGGATCATGCCTTTTGCAAAATGTGAGAGATTCTAGCAAGGGATCTTTATCGGTGCATGCACATAAAGGAATGCCAGCATAAATGTGACAAACACTGTTATTTACTCAACAATCACTCTGCTGTAATGTTGACTAAAAATATCCAGAAAAAAACTTAGGAAAACAAGAGGTTCTGTGTAGGAGGGAAAAAAAATGAGAAAGTGTGGGTGTCATTTGTTCAATACAAAATTTGTTCCGATTTCCACATATGAAATATAAGAAGAGTTTAGGCATACACAGCCTAAAGCAGTCCGTCTCTGTCTTTGAGGGGCCATAAATAGTCTATTTCATCTAGCTATAAGCTTGCTCCTGCTGCGAATGTTGTCTCCCACAGGCAGGCAACTAAATCAGTTAAAGTTCACAAGGTGTGCAGCTTCCAGTGCTTGCAGCTACACTGCAGCAAAATTAGGTGGTACAGGGATAGTCAAGTAATCTGAATACTCATCTGTGATACACTACAAACTTGGAACTGTGGAGGATAATGTAACCTAATGATTTTGGCCCAGCTGCATAGTCATACCCCACCATTCAAGAGTGTATAAAACAGGAAGCCTGTCATCTTTTCATAGAAACCCCTTCTGAATCACTCCCCCATCTTAGCTCTCCAGGGTATGTCACATATGTCATCACTGATCATATATGAAGCCAAAGTAAACTTGCAAATTAATACACACATACATTTTACACATATATAAATGAAATATATGTATTATATAGTGTGATATAAGTTAAATATAGGTATATATAAACATGTTCAACTCAGAAGACTAATACTTTGTGTACTAATTGTATATACTGTGGAATATTAATCTTAACATGATTATTTATTACAGTGGTAGCTGTATTTAACTCAGTAAAGATAAACATAATGGTAACACAGTTATATAGTTTATAATGCCTTTTTCTAGAAAAATTCCAGAGTATTTTTTATAATTTAAACAAGTGACTGGAAAGCATGTGCGTACTGCATGTTTTGTAACACGTTTTGGATAAAAGAAAGGCAAAATGACAATACAACATTGCATTGTAGTGGAGCCTGAAAATTAACTATATAGCTCTATCAATACATTTCTGAACTATGTTTTCGTATTCTGGGCTTTATAAAGATGGAGAGGAAAAAACACTTTCTCAGGAAAAAGGAGAAAAGGGAAATACAGCAGATGATGAAATCCAAAATAATACTTGAGAAATCCAGAGAGCATTTTCATGGTTGACATTCTCCACTACTTTGCCTTCATAGTATTTCATACTCAGAAACTTGATTAGAGAAACCTAATAAATCTAAGTTTATCTGTCATTCAGCAAACTGAGAAACATTCTTATCGTTGTTTTGTACTTAAACTGGCATCAGCTTCTCCAGTTCTGTATCTCTTAGGCTGAAATGTGTTAACTTGGCCCAGGTCTTTGAAAAGACTAAGACCCCTATAGCAAGATTTAGACAGATTGTGATTCTAACACTGTGGTTTACTGACCATTCCTCACCAGAGGAACATTTGCAAGACTATGCAAGAATTCTCTAGCAAGTGTTCCCAGTTTTCCTGTATCTTCGCAGCCTACGCTCCAGCTTATTGCCAAATTACCAGGCTGAGGATCTCAGTGCTCCTGAGTTGACTCAGGAAGCTAATCCCTTTCAAAACTAATCCAGGGAAATAAGTGATTAGTTCTACACTAAGGCCTTGAACTGGCATGATAGTGTTTGTGTTCAGGGTGGTTCAAAGGAGAGAAATGAAACACAGGGCCATCCAGAGGATGGGACCACAGCAATTCCGACAGATTTCCTAAACTTCCTTGGAACACATTTCACATGCCAAATTCAATAAGCATATTCAACTTCATGCCTTATGCACACAGACACTATTAAATTCTGCTAAGACACGATGACCAGCGCTTATTAAAAAATGATAGGCAGAGAAGGAAAAGGAAATTAAAGATACACATTCACGAGGGGCAGGAAATAGATTAACACATGTATATTTCTTAGCTTTTTAATCAGGTAAAAAAATTTTATCTTTAAGTCCATATGAGATAGTCTCAATAATCATGCTAATGTTTTTATTAACAATAGCATAGTGTATTCTTGTGCTATTAAGTTATTACAAATTTGCCTTAGTCTTCATTAAAATTGAAGACTTATTTCCCTC
>NW_009940292.1:0-8048 GCF_000696875.1 Nestor notabilis | reverse complement strand
AGAGCGCTTCATCCACAGATTCCTCCTTGTCTAGTGGCCTGTAACAGATCCCCACAATGATGTCCCCCGTTGCTGTTTTTCCTTTGACCCTGATCCATAAGCTCACTGTTACCTCCTCAGCTATCCCCAGACAGAGTTTCATACTCTCCAGCCTATCACTGACATAAATAGCAACTCCCCCACCCCGTCTGCCTGGCCTGTCTTTTCTAAAGAGCTGGTAACCGTCCATTCCAACACTCCAGTCACAGGAATCATCCCACCATGTTTCTGTGATACCAATGATATCATATCCCTGTAAAATCCTTAATATTTTATTAGTTTAGATTATAAAAAAACTACTAAAACTTCCGTGAAGAGACAATGTTTTTGTACAGAGCTTAAATATTTCAGAGAAAAACTGGTTTTATTTCTTTCTCATACTTCACATGATTCAATCCCTGGTAGAACCAGCTGGAGGCTGTAGCAGGGATTAAAAGAAAAAGTAAGAAAAAGAAATGTAGTGGGATAACAAAAGTGACATTAGTACATGATGTTAACGCAAACTTCATCATACCTACAATTATGCATGGTAGAGTTACATGAAAAATGGATTTAACATGCCTGTACATGGCTTTCCACTGGGACTCTTGCATAGTTTTGGAAGCAAGCTGATGGATCTGATCAAATTAAACCAAAAGCTGAAGAGTTTAAATGACAATAAAGGAAAAAACAGCCTTTAGTTCAGCACAAGGCAAACAGAGCTGCAAAACGGAACTGCTGAGCTGCAAATTTATCGATAAGCTGGTGAAAAGCACTTCTGGGACACTCACCTCCTGCTTTAGGAGTTTCAAACTACACATCCTGCCTGACTATAGCGATTCATGTACATGGCATCTAAGTGGCTGTGTTGTCAATTATGTGATGTTGGCTTAAATACATAGATGCATAAGTTTTTAAAATTCAACGCAGGAAAGGAGAAAATAGAGCATGGTAAAGGCTATATTTTGGAGTAGCTGCTATTAACATCAAAAATTAGAATAATAACAACAAACTGGCAGCCACAAAATTCACCCATCACTTTAACCCTGGAATGGGGTTTCCAGGCACCATCTGACCTTCTTGCCAGCCAAAGCTCATGTTAGCAGTGGAGCTGACAAGCTACAGCTACTCCTTACAGGTGAGAAAACAGGAAGGCTTTTGAAGCTGGGAAACTACATTGCTACTGTATAAATTTATCTATGTATACATATATGTACGGATACACACAGAAGTATTTATTTCCATACACACTGTAAGTCAACTGCACTGCAAGCACTGGGAAGAGCTGCTCTAAGTTCTTTCTATTTTCCTTTTGCCTCTACACCAACTGCGTCTCTGCTTATGCATTCAATACTTACATTTTGATTCATTTTGATGTGCATGAAAGATTGCTTCATAAAATCTGATAACTCTGGTCACAAGGGTGAAAGTACAGCAGATGGCAAGTTTGGAGGTTTTGGGGTTTTTTTGGGGAGGGCATTTAATATTTTTTTTAAACATACTGATCAATTGTTCTAAAGCAATGACTGATTTATAGTAAATTTAAAAATACTATATTTGATATTTTGCTAAACTCTGCAAGCAGACTCAACAAGCAGAAATCAGGCAACCTCTTTTTCCTTCAGAGGAGTAAAGGGATCACTTACTATCCTGTGTGTTTAGGTACAGCAAGATGATGAAGAGTACTGATGTGCAGAGAACTCATTCTTTCCTCTGGTGCTGAGCTGATATTAGTATTTAATATTGAACCTGGAGATGTAACCCAGCGTGCAGCAAGGTGTAGATGCATCTCTCAGAAATTTTGCTGTGAAAGCAAACGGTGACCTTTAAGAAATAGACCAAGAATAATATTTTGCCCTTCAGCCTATTTTGAGATTCAGCACCTGCCCCCACTGTGAGCCACCCTTGCAAACCCAACCATTTGGAAGAATAAGTTTCAGAGAGTGCAGGACCAAGAAGCCTTTATTAAAGCACACATGCTTATACTTATCAATTACCTGATGCAGCTCAAGTTCAGGCAGGTCCATATCAGTACTTATTTATTGTTATTTGATCTCTGAAAGAATAATTAAATGGAATGGTATTCATCCTAAGGCTTAAATGAAACTCAGCAGAAGACCTAAAAACCAGAAAACATACTGGGAAACACTGCAGGGGAAAAAAGTTGTAATGTAATTCTGATACTTATTTTAGTCCTACTTAACTTTGCCTAAGCACAAAACAGGATTCCACATTTTCTGAAAGAGTCAGAGGGACATATAGCCTCAAAATCCATTACTTCAGGATTCTTAATTTTTTTTTAATAAATTTCCATGCAGCTTGTTCAGAGAGCACACACATTTGTACCCAGAGAACAGTGTAAGTGGAATATGTAAGACCAGTGGTGACTTGTAAGCAAAAATTCTGTATTCCTCTCAAAGAAAGACTGCTGCTTTCTGACGCTCCCCTTTTTCTTTCTGCTCTTGTTAGTAGGTGAAAAAATACTGTACTAGCTCACATTTAGTTTTGCCTCTGGTCTCTTTGCAACAGAACCACAGTTAAAAGCACTTCAGCTAATTCCCAAGGTTGGGCAGTTCAGCTAATTCCCAATTCTCTTCAGATAAGAATTATTTTCCTTCCAGTTCTCCTCCAGGCTTAGATATTTGCAGGGCAATGGGATCAAGCTTTACCCTAATAAACGAAGATGTCATTCTAAGTACAGGTGGAATAGTAATCCTGTGCATCAAGAAGAAAGGTACAACTGGCATTCTGTCATCTTTCGCTGACAAGCTAGTGCATCCACAAAGCTGCTTTTAACTCTTACCACTACAGTTCTCCTAATACGCTGCACTACTTTTTACTTTTTTTACTATTTGAGGTAATGAAGCTGCAAGAAAAAGACAACATCCATAGCAGACTAGCCTCCACTAATGGAAATATTGGGGGAAAAAAATATCTGAAAAATAGTAGTTTTCCCTCTTGCATTAGGATCACATCCTAGTTTTAGAAGTTTCTATGCCCCTTATTGAGCTGACTTGGTCAGCTGTGTGCACATACAGATGTGCCTGTTGAATCCATGCTGTTTTTCCAGAGTTCCTTTCCCTTTTTTTCTTGGCTATATAAAGAATGCTGCTGCAATATAAAAAGTGGGTCACAAGGACAATAGGGAAGAACAAGAACAAATACCATAGCACCATTGTAACTTTTTTGTTTGTGTCTTTAAAAAACAACAAACAAACAAAAAAAACAGCCAAAACAAAAAAAAAACAAAAAAAAAACAAAAAACCACATACACAACTAAACCCCTTCAAAGACAAAATAAAAATGCTGTTTATTCAGTATGAAAAATCATGCTTCACCACTTCAATCATGCTTCACCACTTCATCTCCAAGATAAAGGATTGAAGCAGTCCTTCGTAGCTATCCACAATTACTCTCACCACCACATGGTGCTGTCAATTTCACCAAAGTTCCAACTTTTTTGGCAATTTAGCAGTGCAAGAATTTACACCTGACTAGAAATTAGAATTCAGAATATATCTAGAATCATTCATTCTATGTTTACCAATACATGTCATTTATTCTGCTTTGCGACACGGAGTTAGATTTTCTATTTGTAGCATATTCAACACTGTTTTCATAACTCTAGATGTAAACAGTGTGTATTTTTCACATGTGTGGTTTGGGTTTCTGTGTGTGGGTTTGTTGGGGTACTGAAGTTCTGGGTTTGTTTTATTTTGGGCTCATTTTTTTTCTGTGCTTTGGGGAGGGGAGCTGTTGGTTTTGGATTTGGTTTTTGTGGGTGGGTGGGGTGTGTTTGGGTTTTTTTAGTACTTCCAGAGCTTTATTTTTCCACTACCTGTGTAGGAAGGATCTTAAGTAATGCAAAATCATTACAGTCTTAGACTTGTCATGAATGAAAGTCACATGCCACATAACTTAATTGGTTCTAACAAATCCTTCCTTCAGCATACCTCTCAGTACCCACTCTGATAATATCAGATGTTTGTTCTACAAGAATTGGTTCAATAAATAAACAAATAAATAAATAAATAAACCCCCACAATTCTTTAACCCTAAAGATCTCATTAACAAAGGCGAGCATTCAGCATGCTGGAAGGTTAAGAAATGGAGTAGCATGTCTCTGACGGTTTAAGTAGCAGGGCTAAACTGTATTGTCCTTCTACCTTAAAATATGTTAAAGTATTAGCATTTGAACTTACAGCTGTAATACACTGTGACCTAGTATTGTCCTCCAAGCAAAACTATTGCTAATCATCTTTTGGATAACTACAGATGATGATGATCTTTACATTAAAAAAATTAAGAGCAAAATTTGAGGTATTATCTGCTCAAGCTTCCTTAAAACACCAGCACTGATCATAATGATCAAAGTACTTTTAAGAAATAGCACAATTGCATACAGAAAACTTTAAAGTAACCATTCTACCTTTTGCATTTCAAGGAATACCATCTCATTTTTGCTCCAGGAGATTAAATGCACAGAAAAAACAGATCCCACACAGAAAATGTGAAGCACTCAGGAAGTCCCTGGGAAATAAACTCACAACGGTCACAAATGTTTATTTATCAAGATTTCTGGGATGGAACAAGTAATTTTGATGTCTGAAAGGCTTCAGAAAATCACTCCTTTTTATGGAACACACTGGGGTTCATCCACAGTCATAAGTCACTACTGAAATTGTCTACTCTTTATTTTCCCTAATGCATAGAGGCTTTGACCAAATAGAAAACCTGGCATTAGGAATGCTTTACTATAATCTGTCCAGATGAGCTGTTCTTTATGAAAATTTAAATTTCTGTTCCACACACCACGTGTGTCATTTTGCAGTTCTTCCAAGACATAATGCAGTTCACCCTGCAGTCTTCCGAACCAATTTATTGTCAAACATCACACGTATGTATGGGTAAGGAAGTGGAGAACGCAGGGCCAGGAATAACAAAATTGAGATTTATCTTCACACTTCTCTTTCAGTTCCTCTCCCGACAAGGTTGGGACTCTGGGACTCTTCCGAGAAAGACTGAAAGCCCCTGAATATTCTCACCATCATCCCCACTCCAAAAGTGAACACATCTTACACAAGAGGGATGATTCTTTCACCAACCTGAGTGCTCACAAGAATGACAGCAATTCTGGAGGAGAGGCAGCAAAGGAACCTTGGACTTCTGAAGACTCAGAGAATGGAACAAAGGCACATTCCAAAAAGAGGCCAAAACCAAATGAAGTCTTTAAATTTCCTCTACAAGAACTCCAGTGGAAAACATTCAGGGAAAGGAAATTCTGCAAGTTTCTACTAAAAAGACAGCCAAAGAAATGACCACCAAACATCAACAAGCATCAACATCCTGTCAGGGATTATTTGTTTATCACCTTGGACTCAACTGAAAGCATCTATCAATCTCTGAGCAGCCTTCATCATTCATTATGGGTAGATCACATCTCTACAACAAAGTTATAACTGCATTCTTGCTCTGTCATCGCTTTGGAGTTCATGCTGCCCATCCTTCAAAAATTCAAACACCAAAGAGAGAAGTGGACAGCCATAATGCAGTATCAGTCTTAAATGTGATGTTAGATCAGGACTATGGGCTGCACACCAAATTTAGGGTGGAAGTTCCTTCTATCCCAAAAGGTCCCTGTAATCTTCTGGGAAGACTTTCTACCTACCAGCTTAGAACACTAAATTATTACCTGTTATTTTCTATTATTGTTGCAGAATAACACCACAGAATACAGATGTGACATGTTAATTTCATCTTCACTTAAGCATCATAAGATTAAAAAAAATCTTTTTTACATCTGTTGATTGAAGAGGGTTCAAAATTTCAGCCTTTGCTTTAATAACTACAAAAAAACCCAAAACCCACCACACAAAAAAACACACCACCACCCAAGTTCTGACTTTTGTCACAAAAAGGGCGTAGTTTGTACTCCATCCTGCGTGCTCCAAGATGATATGAAACTCTTAATTCGGGGGGGGGGGCGGAGGATCACAGCAAACAACAACACTAAAACAAAGAAATAAAAAAAACCAATCTCTCCTCCATACGGAAGCTAATCACGTCTCTTGGAGCACTAATAGCTTTGGTGCTTTAGTAGCTGATCCTGAAGTCCAAAAAGGTTTGTGATCTAGATGTATTTTTATTCTCTGTTCCAAAAACTGAGACCACAAAACCAACAAATTGAACAACCTGAACAACAACAAACTCCTGAATACAAAACTGCAGGAGAAGAGAGAGTCAAGACAAAAGATCCAATTCTGTCATGTCAGTGAAAGAATCTCACTGAAAGCACCAGCAATCCTGTGGGATATCAAAGCTCTACCAGATGCAGAGGCTTGAAGGACCCTAACCCAGAAGCAAAGCAAACAACTTAGAAATGCAGTTGTTTTCTGGGTTTGTACTTAATTGTCTGTTGATGTACACTTGAGACAGTTGCTGTACAGAGGCTAAACTCAATCAACAGCATATACAGAGCTACTGTCAAGTGACTGTGCTACTTTGTCCTGGTAGAAGCTAGCAGAGGAAGGAAAAAAAATAAATCCCAACCACCAAACGCATAGCCTAAAAATCTGAAGAAGTTAAAAAACTTAAAGTTCAAGAGTAGAGGCCACCATTACATATGGGAAAGGATGAGTCCAGGATCAAAGTCAAATAAGGGGAAAAAAAATTAGAAACACAACAAAAACCTGGAGAAAGACCTGTGACCTAGTTTGGTACATACATACGTATACACACATTTATTGGGGTTCAGCTCAACAAGAAAAGCTCATTTCTAGAGACTAAGTTGTTGTTTAGGGAAGGTGGGTGGCAAAAATTTTGTAGGATCTGCTTTTACCAGTGTCCTTAGCCAAAAGTCCCTGTGAACAAAGATACCATTACCCAAATGGTATTTATTAATAGAAGTAGCCCAGCCCATTTCCATTTAAAAAAAATGAAATAAATACATAGGGAAAGGAGGATGGAAGGGGGGGAAGTATGAGTAACATGTTAGAGAAAGCTACAGCTGGCAATGCTCATTTACTACACACTACTCATTTGTTTGTCCTGGTTATAGGCAGTTTCTTTTGGTGTTTCTGTCAAAACTTAATTGCAAGTATTGGAATCCAGTTTTGATCCTTACATATCTCCAATTCCTTTCTTGTGATCTTCCATCAGGTAATACCTGACAAATTAGATTGCCTACATAGAGATCAATGGAAAAAACTGTTTTTCAAGAGGAGGCAAAGTATACAGATCTCTGAAATGACACCGAGTTCAAGAGAAAATATTTTTTTGTCAGTCCAGTGAAGTTTCAGACCTGAGATTCCAACTGAGTTTCAAGAGACTACAGGAAAGAAGAAAAGGTTCCACCAGTAGTTGTATTTTAAAAATAGAAAATGCTGAAAACATTTTAGATTCCATATGGGTTAAATATAAAGTACTTTTTAAATCCTTAAGAACTTCTTTCCCCCATTAAAGTTACACAGACCCAATGGAGCAGACGTTGTAATTATGTGAAATCTATACAGTAACAAGTGAGAAGTGAAAAGAAGGAACACAATTGAGAGCATTAAGTGAAAATCTGGATGAAAGCTACTGGTTTGGAAGGTAAATAACTAGTAGCATAAAAATGCAAGTACAAGCCAATCAACATTTGATAAGTCAAGTGAGAAGAAAAACACATGAGTTACCAGCTGTACTATTTATATTCTAGCCTTCCTGCAGGTGATAGGCAAAAGTGTGCTTAAAAGGAGAAATTTAAACCAAGAGACCTTTCTTAAACCAAGAGACCTTTCATGGATATTTATGGGGCAATTTTTTTCCAAAGACTGTGGGGCAGAAAGGGTTTTCACAGAGGACAAAGACCCGTACCATAAACCTCCAAAAGACAGTCTCCCTTTACAGCACAAGGCATTGTTTTTACGATGTTTACTGTCTGTGAAACATCTCAAAAGAACCCCTGGTTTATTTTCTTCAAGCCCAGCCATTCCAAATTTAAGTGTCTAAATGTCCTACAAAGGACCAGGTTCCTGTTGATCAGGTACATA
>NW_009940291.1:38190-50963 GCF_000696875.1 Nestor notabilis | reverse complement strand
TAAATAAATATATATTTTATATATATGGGATAATAAAGTCCATAGGAACATTTTTACTACTGTGAGTAGCTTTGGAGTAGCTGTCTCTCAAATTTGCAACATCTTAAATGGCCCACGAGAAATACTTTCACAAAACTGTTCCATTGTTTAAGGAGAATCTTGTTCCAGGTTCTGCAAAAAACCTAACCAAGCAAAAATCTAGGCATCAAAGGGATCTCTGAAGTTACAGGTAACATCCTGACACTTACTGCAATTTTAAACTTCTAACGCTTGCAGAGACCAGTATAAAAGAAGTCAGTTTTAAAACTGAAGAAAGGACCTTTAAGTCAGTCCCCTCGGCACAACTCTCTTGCCAACATGTCCAGTGAGCATCTTTGCTGTTTGTAGATTTGTTGTAGAAACAATTAGTGAAGTTCAAGATTTTATGTAATTTATGCAGAGCAGAATGCAGTTTGTAATGTTGACTGCGAAGTTCCTAATATAACATGATAAGAAAAAAATGACAAAAGGTCCTAAATAGTTATTTGAAACCTGCAACCAAAATTCCAGTGCTTTGTGTGTGTGTGATAGAGGAGGTACGAATGGTTTGACTTTGATATTTAACCTCTCTTTTGATGGTTTGTCACACTTACGGTTTTCCACGGTGACTTGTATTTTCCTGAAGAACACAGGTATGATACAACATGATACCTTTTTCCAGTGAGAACTTCCAGATGGTCAAAACCGTGAGTTTTAATACTGAGGTGGGAAGTGACAGTTTCACCTCTGATGTCTATTTTCTTCTTGGTAGTACAGAATAAGGGCCGAATACGACATATTTTGGGGTCTGTTTTTATCTTTTTTTCTCTGTGCTAAAATGTTCTTTCAGTGAAGAAAACTCCACCCTGCTGTGTGTTAGGATTGCGAAGAGGGTTCCTCCCGGCTGTTGTAAGAGAATTTGTCAGTTTGCCTCTGTGCGAGGGATGCAGGCCTGTCTGATCAGTCTTAAACAGCTTCTCATGTTGTTTCAAAGATGGGAATATCTTTAGAAATGGGTTTTCCTTTTCAACATTGTCTTTTCCAATTTTTGTCCTTTTTGTGCATAAGATTAAATATAAAAACCACAAATACAGTTCATTGCTGCTTGCAAAAGCTTTCCATATCAAAGTCACCCACT
Organism: Nestor notabilis; assembly: GCF_000696875.1. Taxonomy (NCBI): domain Eukaryota; kingdom Metazoa; phylum Chordata; class Aves; order Psittaciformes; family Psittacidae; genus Nestor; species Nestor notabilis. The sequence continues at coordinate 49,807 of NW_009940291.1, read as the reverse complement.
CATAATTTATAAATACATTTAAAGATATTTACAAATGTTTTATGCTTAAGGGTTCTCGGTAATGGTAAAAAGGCTTCTCCTTTTCAATATCACTTTCCATTGTACATGTTATAGCCAAATATATCCCTTCAGATTTATGATGTGTTAAGCTCTTCTACAAATCATTTTCATAAATGTAGAAAAATATAAGATGCTGTACAAAAAGGGAAGTGAGTTTTTGGGAACTGCCAGCTTATATTTTTGTGATGTTTGTAAGCATTAAAGTTTTTCTTTTTCTACTGGAGACGGAGGGGTTTTGAGATATAAAAAAGAATTTAAAAATAACATTGGACAGCATTTTCTTCTGTATTTCTAAGTCATACTAAAATGCTCATGCAAAATACTAATATAAATATGGATTAAATTTAACCTGGAGGAATAAGTAGGAGCAAAATGGATGATAATGACGATGATGAATCTTTTAGTCACTAGTATGGAATGGTTGGGTTTATACTAATCTCCGATCTCAGCAAGAAATTATCATCTTGAGCATTTCTGAATTCCACCTGGTGAAGTGAAAATTAACTGAGTTGTTCAGAGTGCACTGGCTGAAACCTTCCTACATACAGGGCTTGTTCTTAAACTGGGTAGCACTTGCTAGCAGAGGAGGTTGGTGGGATTTTTATGGGTGCACAGTGGTTTCTTATTTTCATGTGTTTTCCTAGAGTCAGTCTGAAATGTGAAGAATGACTTTTTGTTATACTACTTCACACTTAGAAGAGGTAATGGCTTATGTCTGTGTTAAGTATATGTAGTTTAGGTTCTGCTGGATGAAGAACAAGCAAATTTTCAGTCTGGTAAGTGGCTTCCACTGAAGCAAATAGATTGATGCAAGATAGGACACTAGTGAGGAATGAAGAATAAATCTTGCCTCCTCATAATTTGCATTAATGTGCTGCTGGGGCACAATGTTTTCCCCTGACCCGTTATCTATTTCTCTGGTTACTTCTTGGAAATAAGAAAAGGTTTGCAAAGTGACTCTGGAGAAAGCATTCTAGGGTTTCAGCATTGGTGGCTTAGTGCTGCCATAACACAATAGTGCTTGAATGACTGTACGAACCACTCCCAGTTTTATGTTGTAATGAGTATATTTGTATATAGTTTATTAACCTGAGAGATTTGTCATTTGCATAAGGACAAATAAACTGTTTCTTTGCATTTTCCTGCTTCACCTTTTGAAACATCTTTGGGTATGTGTATATTTTAGTAGTCTGAAAGGAGAATTCTGAAGGTTCCATTTAGCTTTAGAAAATGCTTTGCACTGATGGTAGTTATGCAAGCTGCTGTTCTCCTTCCAGGTGGCTTCTGCATGGCTTCAGCTAAACAGGCAGGGAAAACAGCATGGTCTTTGTGATCCCTCCAGCCCTTGGCACTCTGAGGAAAAAAGAGAACAATTTCTATTTTGATGACTTCTATTTAAAGATTTTAATGATGTGCCTGAATTTCAGGGAAATACAATAATTTATTAAACAGCAATCACTCTGACTCTGTAAAATATAAAGGACAATAGTAGGGATACTACGAGTCTTGGTTATATCTGATCTGGCAACTAAAGTGCAAAATGTCCCAGTACTTCCATGCAAAGGCTAGTGAAAGCATCAGCAGGGTGTTCAGAGAAGCAGTTGTACTGCACTTGCTAAAGGGTAAGCAGCTGCTAGGTTCCAGATCAATTAAATACAAATAATTTAAATAGAATAGTTGCACTACTCAAATAACTGCAAAACATACTTTTCCAGAAATTACATCTGTCGAGATGGGTAATGACCAGTACTACAACCAGTTGTAAATTTTCGTTTGCTAAATAATGTGTTAAAAAGTATACCCGACTTTTTTATTCTCTGTGAATGTTTTGTTTGTTTTGGCAGGTTTGGTTTTGTTTCCTTTTCAAGATTTCTTTTTTTATGAAGCACCTGGCAGTTCATAGCAAAACCAAATCACATGTCAGAAAATGCAGACTTACTTTCCTGTGTTCATTTAGCTGAACAGTCTGCATAATTGCTCCCCTGAATAGCTACTGTTAAAGTTTCTTTGGAGATGCTTGTTTGCAAGTTACTGTTATAGGGCTTTGTAACTTGCATGTCTTCTACAGCTCCTACCAGCTTTGAGAGCCAGCCAAGAGCTCCCAGCCACCAGCCCAACCCCAGCTATTCCCATAGGCCTGGACTGGGCGTCACGGCTGCTTGGCTGACTTGGGAGATGCTCACACAGGAGGGTATCTGTTGGGTGTCCTGTGGATCTGGGAATCTTCCATGCACACATGGCACTGATTCTGTAGTTGGGATCAGAGTATAACAGTTTTAACATGTAAATTCCAGGAACTTCCTACTTGAAAGTTTGTTATCTGGGATTAGTAGTCCTTCTTAAATGAGAGAAGGATATTTTTAAAGCTGTATTTGTGTTTAGACCAAGCATTTGGGACATTCTTGTTATAGTTTGTATATTTTCATTGTCGTAATTATGGAAAAAAACATGGTGGGGAATGAATTCAGACTGTGAGAACAGTCTGAGCAGAAGAGTATGTGAATTGATATTTAAATCCTGTTCTCTTGGTTGAGGAGATCTGACCTAGCGTATAATTAAGTGATAATTTTACTGAGGTTGATAGGGGTTTTGCAACTTAGGCTTCCACTGTTCTAGCTACTTAAAAAGCAGATGAATTGCTTAAAACAACTGTGTCATTCCTCTGAAAAAAGACTTTTACAGAACTTTAAAAAGTAGAAGACATTTATTTTTTAAACTCTTCTCAAGCAGAAAATCTGTTCCTATATTACAGAAAGGTTTTCATGACGATGCATTTGGAGGAATTCAGACTAATAAAGTTGTGTGCAAGATTCGTTCCTAACCAAACAGTGTTACGGACATCAGACAATTGTACAGATTAAAGAATTGTGTATAGATGATAGAGACTATGAAATAGATTCAGGGTTTTTTCCATTTTATTCCTTTATGTTGTTCTGGCTTGAAAATTGCTAACAGCAAGTAATTAATAAAACAAAATTTTGGGGCCTGCCAATTCTGATACCAGAAATCAGTGGACCAAGACTGCTTTGTCTTGCTTAGGCAAGTAAGTTTATGGCAAAAAGAAAGTCTCCCCATGCCCTATTTTCCTGTAAGATATGTTGGCTCAGTTCCTGATTGGCACAGGGAGAAGGGGAGGTTGCTGCTCCCTGGCTTTCTGCATGTGTTCAGAGTACAGCCCAGCAGTTGGTGTTGGAAGGAGGCTGTTCAGTGGCCACCTCCCAGTGCCACTGGCTTGGGGCATCCTTCATCCTTGCACTCAACCTGCATAAAGCTGTAGAGTTTTAATATTTGTATTTGTACATTGGTGTGTATTATAGAATCATAGATATAATGATAGCCAATACTGTATTACAGGGGTTTGTGATTGTCTTTAAAATCGGGAGACATAATGGCTGTCTTGCACTTCCCAGTTACCTTTGGGGACAGAAATTTGACACCTTCATAAAATATTACTGCTCAGATGCTATCTATATGTCTAAAAATGTGCTGCAGTGGTGTGTCTTGGATACTGCTGCCATAGCACGAAAAAATCCATGCAGCTGAGTTTGGTTTTTCCCTTTCTGTAGGTGAGGTTGAATTTCCTTTAGATGCACAGGTTTTGGGGCCAGTTGTGCAGGAGCGATGTTTGCGAAACACGGACGTGCCACAGCCCCTCGACTGGTACCTGCAGAGCTGGAGGTGGTTCTGCATAAGGTCACTGGCCAGGGCGGTGCATCCCTGCTAGCTTTTTTCATCATTCATAGTTCCTACACCTTTTCCAACTCTGCTTGCAGAGAGGTGGTGTAAGCAAAATTCTTCAGAAGATGAGAAATGGAATGTCTGATACAAAGGTCACCTCTGAAACTGTAATAGATACAGTGCATTGATTTAATTGAGTGCACATTTTTATCTCAGGCTTTTGGTAGACAGTTTTTGTTCAAACATTTTAGTTTCTTTTAAATGAGCTGTTTTATTCTTAAAGTTGAAACCACACTGCTAAATTTGTGGAAATACAGGTAAAGGTGGCCTCTGTTTCCTACTGCCCTTTGCCAAATTCATTGCTTCCCAGTTTTGCGGTTCGTTTAGTTCTAAATTTCTCCTGTGTTTTTTTAATTATTATTATTATATTGTAGATTTTAAAATATGGCTGCAAATGACCTTCTGATTTCCTAGAAAGAAAAATGCAATCCAAAAGATGATATGGCTTAAGAAACCAGCAGGGTGTTGTGCCCTTCTGTCAAGCAACAGGACCCTCCCCTCAGCTTTCTATCATCTCCATTCTTCTTTATTCATTCCTTGACATTATACTCTCTCATTTAACCCCATATATATGCCTTGATACAATGATTTATCATGTTGTATGACTTACTGTATCTTATCTTACATAGATTACACAGATTTCCTACCATCTACTTGGATAAGAAACAATATTCTATCTGTTACCAAATTAATCTAGTCCAGTAACTTCAGTTTATGTACAGGGAAATGTATATGTATCTGGCAAACAAAGATGATTCATTTAATATATTGGGAAGACAACATTCAGTTACTCTGGGCTTCATGCAAACTTTAGAGCAGTGGCAAAAGTGACTTTCCTAAAGTAGTATCTGGGAATGGTCTTGAATGTCTATTTCCTGCCCTCTGAACCAAACTTCTGTCACTTTGTTCTACAATTTTTAAACACCCTCACAGGATTTTTTCCTTTTTGGATTGATCACAGTAGTAATAAAAAAATAACTCCCCGTCCATTTTTTCTTCTCTATAAATGTAGATAAGACAATTCCCAAGTTATTCAGGATGGAAGGTATCATAAAGGTAAGGTAAATAAGTTGATTAACTTTGGACTCCTCTGCTGAGGTTCAGAGCACTGCTAGTAAACACTCAGGGTCTTGTAAATGGGAATTAACATGAAGAAGTGTTTATAAACGTTGCAGTGCCAGCAGTGTTTGCTTGGAGGTGACATGTCCCTTCTGCCTGTTCCTCTTCCCGCCGCGAGCTCCAGGCACTCATTGTTCGGGTGTACAGACCTGGCTGCGTTTGGGGCCTACTGTGCTTAGTGCACTGTGTACTTTGGCAGGTCATGGTGCCATTTGGGCTTTGAATAATCATGCAGTATATTTATGGGTTACTTTCTGTCTGCTCTAAATAAGCTCCATACTATGCTGTACAATGTGTGCAAACCCCTGGTAAATCAAAGAGTTACTTTTCAGCAGAACCGGTTGGAAATGAACTGTAAGTTTGGCCAGGGACTGCTGGGGTGGATGGAGCTTCGGGTGCATGCGTGGAGGGGTGCTGCTGAGCAAACTGCTCTGAGTAACAGAATGTGCTGTGATTTTAGAAATTGGCTTGGACTGTAAGCAGCTCTGAGGCAGAAAGTATATTTCAGGTTACTCCTGTATTTTCAGTGCTTTGTCAAATCAGTGTAGAATAATTGTAGACACCAGTAAAAAATGGGCCGAACGTGTTTTAATTCTGACTTTCTTTAACATTCTGGATTTATAAGTGTACAAACCCCAGCAATTTATTACAGTTTCAGTGCTTTCTTGCTCAAATTCTTGTTTGGACATGACATGAATAAAACTCCATGCTTTTTTTTAATAGGCCAAGTCGTATGAAATACATCTTGGTTGTATTTGTCTCTTTGACTTAAGAAACAAGTAATTTTACTAGCAGCAATTTCTTCTCAGTACTTAAGAAACATATTTTATGGATGTTGCACATACTGCTTTCTTGGTAATGTATGCTTTTGTTTTCTTTCGGATTGTTTGCATGCCTAAAGTGTATTTTTTTAGAGATTGTGTAGGGCCATGTTTTATTTCTGTAATATTTTGAAGTGTTTTAATTACTTAGATTTTAACAATTTATTTTATTAGTTGGATGAGGCTCTCTCTAGTGGTTTTTACACTCAAAATAAACACAACAATATGGGACTGCTTGTTCTTTTCGACTGTGCTGTTACAGAAGGTCTGTACATGTAAAATACTACTTTAAATTCAGCTTGGCCAAGAACCCATCAGCTGATGGAATTTGATCTTCTAAGGTATAATTCTTCTGGACTGTATCCACAAATATTTATTTGGTCTGTAGGAGAGCATGTTATACTTTACAGATCTGAAATACAAATTTGATCACTTTTTCACAGTGTGACAGTGATAAATAATTTGCACCATTAAAATATGGTAACTTTTACTGAGGTAATTTGAGGATAATTTTCAAAAGCAGCACTAAAAGCTTCCTTTATTCTGGAAATTTTATAATTTTTTTTTTCTAATCACAATTCTCATTAATGGGGTAGAATGTTTATCTGTGAGAAATGAATGGATTTTGAAAGCTTGGTGTTTACTGCTAAAGCAGCAGACATGATTGTTCTGGGGAACTGAACCTCTGCTGGGCTTACGCAGACGCACTTATCAGTTTGTTGTGAATGTGAGGAGAAACAAGGAGGAAATGGTGGATGTTCAGAATAGACATATAACCAACAGGAACATTGTGTGTGTGTATGTGTCTGTATATACATATATATATATGTTTAATGTAGATTACTACTACATGGCTTGCTATCTTCTGTGTGGACATTTTAAAAAATGGACACTATTAAAACCTGTGTTTCCCTTTTCTCTTTTCCTTTATTTCCTCCAAGCTCTAAGTTGAATTTGTTATAGTTCCATTTAGACAGGTTTTACAAAGCAAAAGAGGTAGGCTTACACATGCTGTCACAACCTCTGCAGAGAAGCTGAGCAATAGGAGCAATGACTTAGTTGCCTCCCCTTTATGGTTGAAGGGTTCAGAGAGAGGGAGCCTGGGGTTCAGTTTCATCTTCTACTTGATCCTGTTTAATCCACTACCTGATATTTTCAGAGATATTGCCATAACTGATAAATTGCATGGTATTTTGGGTTTTGTGTGAAGACTTCCTTTGCCACTAGTCTTATATTTCATATAAAACAAATAAGTAAATCTCACAGGCAGTGGTTGGAACTCTTAATACCTTCTTGTCTTTTCACTAACATTTCCTAATAGTGGTTTCTAAAAGTCATTATTTCTGGTTTAAATTCCTCTAACTTCAGTGGATCTTGTGTGGCTTAGTTTTGCACATGCTTAACCTTTGTTTTGTGAGTAAAGAACTATCTTTGCCCTGCTCAATAGCCTGAGGTGTGCACAAAGCCCAAGCTTTATTTTCTTGAGTAGCCACAGTGCATTAAAAAATAAGGTACACAGGAGCTGACAGGGCAAATGAAGCCACTTTCTTTGCTGCCTTCCCTTGCGAGCTAGCGAAGAGACAGTTTAAATCATCTAGAATGGAAAACTGTAGCGACGTCACTTTATTTTTCAGGGTTTGTTAATAAAGGAACAACTACCTCCTCTTGTTCCCTCCTCCGCTGCCCTCGCTGCGTGCTGCACGTTAGGAGTGCAGTGCTGCTCCTGCCTTTCTTCAGGCAGTGTGTGCTCTGCAGGGAGCGGGGCGAGGACAGACAGGAGAGAGGAGAGACCAGGCTGCAGGGGTGGAGAGAAAGTGCTCCCCTTCCAGGAGAGGTGCCTCTCCTCTAGAACATGGTCAGACCCCTCTGGAGCTGGTCCTGGGTGAGTACATCACACCGTGGCCACTCGTGCCTTCCTGCTGTAACGGGTAGCTCCTCTCACCTGCATAATTCATCTCTTGGCTCACTAACACAATCCCAGCAGCTGGAGAATTTCAGGTACAAGAGACTAATGCTTCTAATGGTAACTTTCTTGCTGTGCTTTGCCATCCATTAGGATAATTTTATGCTGTCTGGAAAACATTTTGTGTTCGGGGAGGGGTATGCAAGCGGTGTGTATGATGAGTAGCAACTTGAGTTACATGTAAGTCATAAGGCAGATACGTGGGCTTGTAAAAGAGAGAAATGTCCACTATTAGCTTGTACAGCCAGAAGGCAAATGATAATTGCTTTGAAAACATCCCCTACGCTTTAATTTTAGAAGGTGTAGTGGTAGCAATGATTCATTATAATAGAACCATGTATGTAAAAGAAAAACTAAACTTACTATTTTGGCAGGATTTATTACCAAGTGATGATGATGTACCTGAAATATTAATCAGCTGCTTATATTCTCATTAGCAATTGTCACTTAGCATATCTCCAAGCTCCTTATAAATGCAATGTTTTGGGATGAAGTTAATAGCTAATAGTCAATGTTCAATATTTCCAGTGCCTTTAAAGAAGAAAAGCAGCTTATTAATGAATTTTCTGTAATAACGCTTGTACTTTGCATGGATTTCTGTGTTGAAAGTTTACATCCTTTCTATTTAAACATAATCTTTTAAAAATGCATTTTGCCTTGTGAGAATTTCACATGCACTGTTGTTTAATTCATTTCTTTCCTAGCTGTGAATTGTATTTGTCTTGAACTTGAGCTTAGACACCAAGAAGCAAAATATTCAAATGTCTATTTTAGAGGTTAGAATTTATTTCTAAACTAACTGAACCTATTAAGTATAATTAGACTAAATATTTTATTAGAGCATGGAATGCATCCCTATTCCTGCTCCTCATTGGAAGCAGGGATAAAGGAAAATAGATGACAGACTTAGTTTCGATAAATACAGCAACAAATGTGCAAGTTGTCATGTTTTACGTAGTCAAATTTTGCTTATCCTTGAATTTTGAACAGATTCACAGTGCAGTTTTAGCTGAAATTCAGATGGTACCAAACGTCTGGATAGGGTGATATATTTGGATTTGCAAATGCTTATATGAAATTTATGACTCCTCTGAAAGGAATTAGCTGAAACGGGATTCTCAAAAAGACTTTTTAAGGATTCAAGTTACATCTGAGATATTGGCAGACATTCTGCCGTTCATCCATTTAGATCAAAATGTATCTAGGACCAAAGCTTTTTTCCTCCCCTCTGAGAGAGGCAATCCATACTTTTAAATATGTTCATATGTGGGCAAGTCTGTGAAAGTGAATTCTGCCTGAAAATAAAATACCCGGCATTGGTAAAGCAGGGTTATGTAACGAGCATTGCATAATAACTGCATTTAATGGTATTCTAATAGGAGTTTACTTTTATCACTGTTTCTTTAGGAGAAAAGGTTGCAGGTATGCAACTAATTACCCTCCTTCTTTGAGGTTATCAGCTGTCCTCATTTTCAAGGAGTGTCCTTGCTAACAGGGACAACCCTGGCATCTTGGAGGCTTTACTGAAAATGGGGCAATGATCTAATTTCAGAAAAATCCCATGTCAACCAGATTCCTGAGCAAGTCCAGAGCCTCACGTGGACTCTGAGGACACCGCATCTGTCTGGGGTGGTACCAGTGCTGGATACTGCTCATCTTGTGAGAAAGGTGTGAGATACAGAGCTGCTGCAGCTCTCGTCCCACTGCTGGGGACGAGCATGAGTACAGATACAAAATCCTTTCTTATTCTTAGATGTAAAGGAAAGAAATCATGTTTTCTGTTCAGACGTGTGTTCAGTTTTTCCTTTCTGTAACTTCCCTGTAGCTATGAAGCTAATAACTTGTCATGAGAATGGGCCAGCCAAATCAGGTCCGTTGTCCCTTTCCACTTGAATGGAAAGACCAGGCAACAAATGTTGGAGTGTTGGAAGGAGTTTCCACAGAGGTAGAAGCTAAATTTAAAGGAAGAACAGCTCACTGCGCTCTCTGTTCTCAAGCAGTTGTCAAAAGAAAAAAGTGGGTTTAAGAAGCATTCGAATTTGTTTGACTACTTTGTTATCACTGAACTCAAAATCAGAACATTTTATATGTATTTTAAAATAAGGAAGTCTATAGATTATGTAAGAGGTTGCCCAAGTACAACACAAAGAAATCTGGGCTTTCTGGAGGACAGACTGAAACTGAATTTATTCTGTATTTTAGAAGTGTGCTATGACTTCTCTGATTGCATGTATATCCAAAGGTTCCTCTGTGGAAGAGGTGTCTGTGATACCTCAGTTCTGCCCATCTAAACCAGGTACACATGTAAGGTCCTTGTTCTATTTCACTGAACTTTCCTCTGATTGAGAAAATATTGTGTAATTACATATTTTATTTGAATTCAAACTTTCTAGTTTTCCTAACACAGAGACCTTAATAAATTTGAGGACTTAAACAGGAAACTGTTAAAGTGTTCAACTCTTTCACTGTCCACAAAATGTTGCAGAGTGATTGCTCCGTGGCATCCAGGACATTGGGTATCACAGTTGGCTAGGCAGACAGCCCTCTTGTGCATGAAAATGGCTTAGTAGGGTATTTAAATGCACAGTTGTTGTGTTCAGTGTGGTAATCTCATGCGAAAGCTCACCAGGAAACAACCTGTGCTTTTCGTGTATGATGGTGTGTCAGGGCACATGGGAAAAGTTGCCTGCATAGGGCTTGGGGTTATAAATGCATCATAAACACATACATGCTGTTTGTGTTACAGTGACAACTGTTCTTTTAAATAAACAGCTATAGTCACTGTAGCTTTATTTTGTAACAGTGTAAATACTGGGTGTCAGTTTGTCAACACCTGAATGACTTTCAAAGAATGTAGTTTTTTATTTACAACAGCTGACTCTTACCTGGGTAAGTGGCAGTTCTAGTATTTCATTACTTCCCTTTCTGGTATTTTGCAGTATAAAATGTCAGCATCTGCTATCTCAGTTTCTTTCCTTTGTTGGAAAGATTTTGTGTACTCCCACTTATTGTAATTAGAATAACGATGCAAAATTTTCTCAAGGTGAAGAAAACTACTGGAACCACAAAATAGAACATGAGCAAGCTGTAATTGCCTAGTTTCTTAAGTGAAGATATGAAACTCCCAAAGAATGATGATAAGTTTTTGTAGGGAAGGTGTGCCATTAGTATCAGGGGACATGTCAGTTCTTGACAGTGACTGATAATTAAGGGCCGAGGTTTCAGCTGAGGTAAAGGAATGATTGGAGCCGATGTGCACCCATGAAAGTAGCGGTGGAACCATTTGTAAACTATTTACTGTTGTAAAAAATCGACTTAAAGTGTTTGCATTTTCTTTATCAATTCCATAGGGAACATGTCAATGATAATGCATCATGTGGGTTAAGTCCTACAGTCCTTCTTGCTGCTAATGAGATTTGTCTGTGTTGCAAAATCCTTATGCATCATAACACAAAGTTTGTTTCAGGGTGCCTTAGAAAGTTGTTCAGTCATTGTTCAGGAAACTTCAGGCAACTTTAAGTAGCTCAAATCCAATCGTAATTGGATTTGCCTTTAAAAGACTACTGCTTTGAACTTCGCTGCCCAATCGTTTTATCTGAATATGGACACCGATTTGGTTAGCAGGTTGTGAATTTAAAAAGGCTTTAAAGTGTTCCTGAATCACCATATCCACAGACAGCTGCCTTCTCTGTACCAAATGCCTTTTTCATGCTAGTTCTTTTAAAACTGTCTAGGCAGGCTATAAATGATGTTCATATTTGGACAACACAGCCAAACTAGTCTGTGCCTGGCAAATTCTGGCAGTGTATAGGTACCCAAGAAGCAGAAGTGAGGATGCTGGTTTGTAACATGAGATGGGAAAGCCATGCTACAAAGCAGCATCAGTAGGTTTTCTTTCAGCTGAATTCCATGGTGA